>NW_025872941.1:0-9833 GCF_002878395.1 Capsicum annuum | reverse complement strand
TCACCACCTCTATCTACCCAACTAGTACTATTTGATCTAAAAAAATCTAATATGGAAACTTTCTCTCCCCTAGAAAACCCTCTATCCCCAAGCCCCTTTACTATCTTGGTCAAGTATTGGTGCCCCCTACTCCCAAGAAGTTGCTGGTTGGGATGGTTGAACTATCGCTCGGGAAGTAATAAGCTGATTCTTGTTTGGTCATAAGGATAATAGTTCTTCTTAGGTCAAGGGCCGCCGGACCGGGGGTTACCAGCGGTTAGTAATGGCACAACCAGAAGAGGAGTGGGGGAGACAAGGTTAGGCGCTGGGTAGCGCAACACATCTGTTTTGAGAACAGAGGAGAGAGGGGGTTCTAACTTTGCCACCCAACCTAGTAGGTTAGGGGCAGGCCGACCATAAGTTCGAATCCTTCCACCTTTCTTGTGGATCATCCTGTGGTTATCGGATGATGGGAATAATAAAGCAGAAATTTGGAAATGAGCACGAAATGTCAATATATGAATTGTTTCATTATTCGTTATTTCCGGGACTTTTTATTGCATTCACTTACAACCAGAAACAACCACCAGTGTTTGGTGCAGCAGTTGTATTTTGGTGTATTCTTCTTTCTTCACTTGGTCTTTCATTCTGTTATATTCCTAATAACTTATCCAATTACAACATATTAACCGCTAATACACCTTTCTTTTATCAAATTTCAGGGATATGTTCTAATCATGAGGGTAGTATTTTATCATGGTGTCGGATCCTAAGTTATTATGGATTCCTTCTTTCTTACCGGGGTCGACCCCTAAGCAATAATGTATTAAAAGGAGGAGCGTTTAGCCACTTAACTGTAAGTAGAGGAGGCCATAGAGAAAGTTTTTTTTATTCCTTTGTTTCGAACTTCGTTAAGAACTCCATTCTATATCTCCGTCATTATGAAAAAAAAGTGGAATAAAATCCTAATTATACACTCCCTTCATTCTATGAATCCTTGTTGATTCTAAACTTTTAATGGGCCAGCCCTTTTTTATGCGCCGCTTTACCCTGAAAGGAAAATGAGCTTTGCTACTCTGGGCGCTATGCGCTTCCGTGGTTCGCAAGAAGGAAAAAGGATGTGGCATCTTGAATGAGATGATAAAGAGAGAGCTTCATCTATCAATTAATAGCGGATTAATGGATCTCTTGGCATTGCTTTTTCTTTCTTCCCTTTCCTGTCAGCGATTTCCAACCCTTTTGTTTTATATTTCTTTGTTTGTACTGAACCGCTAGTAGAATCAAATCCTGTTCCACAAGATCCTATATCATCTATACATCCTCCTTGCATTTATGTCGGATACGTTGCTAGTGCCATGGGCTTTGGCTTATGTAGATCAAAAATGAAGAATGGGACTGTGGCACTCCACTCGCCGCCAATGTGAAAGGATGCCGCCAAAAAGAATGGAACACTATTTCGTTCTGTTGGATGTGTCAGATCCCGTATAACAAGCGAGCTTTTTACCCTTAAATTAAAACATGTGGGCACAAAATATTATCCTGCTTTATTGTTACGTAGCAATAGAAGGCTGCTTATGCAGCTTCAGTGGCACTTTTTTGCCATCTCTTTGCTCTGGATAGGAGTGCTAGTGGACATGGAGAGGGAGAAGGCAAAGCGTGTCATTCATAATGGAAAGAAAGATAGCACTACTTTGCCTCTTTGTTGGACTGCCGGCGCGAATGCAGTGGTCTCTGACCAGGACCAGGAACTTATTCGAATTTGGATCTTGACATGTCGGTGGTTTTTAATCGTAGGCATTTTTCCAGTAAGTTGGTAGGCTTATCATGAATTAGGTCGGGGTGGCTGGTAGTTTTGAGATCCCATAGAAAATGCTTCTTTTATACCTCGGGTATTAGATACAACTCATATTCATTCATTAATTCTACCCCTTCTTCATTCTTGGACCTCATTTTTTAATATTGTTACTTTTCCATGTTGTGTCTCGGGAACATTTTCAATATGGTCTGGATTGCTAGCTCCCGTTCATAGTTTTGCTACAGATGATACACGAGGAATTTTTTTATGGCAGTTCTTCCTTCAAATTACCGACATATCTATGATTCTTTGCTCTCAGATGAAGCGGCAGGCATCGGTCCATAGAACCTATAAAAAGGAGATGCTTGTGGCGCGGAGTACTCTTGTTCACCTAGTTCATTCGGTTCGCACGCAGAAGGTGGGTCTCATAGTCTTCCAGGCCTACTCTAGGGGCTTCTAGTACTGATATAAGTAGTGTGCATTTCCGAATATGTTCTCACAGGGCCGGAAGAAGTAGACACCGAGTTAGATAGAGCAAAGGAGGGACCCATCAAGTCAGTCTGCTAATGCCTTATCTTTCTACTTATAAGCCACAGCCTACTTCGACATTTCTAATTTTCCATAAAGGAACTGCTTTCTGCATCTGCGGCCGTTGTATCTAAACTAATGGAGAAAGGAGGAGGGGAAGGGTGGCGGACATCAAATGTATTAGAGTTTTCGAAATACTAGAAGTGGTTCAATTCCCCTTTGATGTGGTTAAGCTAAAAGATAAATATCAGAGAATAAATTCTAAGGTAAGACTATTTTTTTTTAGGTCATCGGGTAAAGTTTAATAGTTCCAAGCTAAATGTACTAAATCAATTAGCTTATTAATTTTGAAAAGTTCAATTCATTTCTTAAAAATATTTTCTACTCATATTAGCTATCTACGATAAAACTAGAAGTAAGGTATCCATTTTTTCAAGGAAAGTCTCAGTGCGTAAAGAGTCCTTATATAAGAAAAAACCCAGTTCTGTAGTCATCCAGGTGAGTAATGAGTAGGCCATAGGCAGAGGAGGCCCCTTTCCCAATCAAAGTCTTTCCCCCTTAATCTGCATCCGAATATGGAGTAAGGATGAAATGAAATGAAGGAGTGGAGTAGTAAAGAAACTATGATGAAGTGTGTCAACAACATATTCCAAAATATGCTTAACAACAACAAGATGAATGACAAGGTTGTACATGATGCGCTTAAATCGCTCTTTGCTATAGCTTAGAAAAAGGCCAAACCAACCCATGAAAGTAAGTAAGAATGAAAGAACTAAATCCAATGCTATTGATTTACCGCATAAGGATTTGTGCTCTCCAAGCAAGCATTAAGATCCTCTGTTCAATGGCATTAAGATCAAACATATAAGATGCACCAACTGATACTGTCACAGCTAATTTAACTGCTAGTCTAGTAACTACAGTTATTGATTTAATTATCGATCCTTTATCTTCAGTTAGAAGACCGTCAAGGCTGACTTCTTTTTGTTTCCATGCTTCTACCCAACTATGATTAGTTAAAAATGAAGACATAAATCATCGAATTGAATATGTAATATTTATCAATTTTGACTGCTGGAGGACGTATAACTATCGTCCACAGTCAACCTTACTTCGGTACAAAGGATTGATATGTCACGTTCCTAACCATAGGATTGCTCTACTAGAAAGGTTGGGCATTCATTAATACGTATGTAATTATCAGCATCTCCGTTTTCCCTACTCTGATATAAGTTGAAATTCTCAAAGTTTCGAGTAAAGTATAAGTAAAATGTCAGAAATTGCCTCCTCTTCTATGGTCACTCTCTTTATTTATTTAATGCTTTGGAAGAAGAGGAGCAGCAAACAAAGAGAGCACTTGCCATTTGCTCATTTTAATGCTACGATGTTGTCTCCCTATCTCTTGGTTAAAGCAGGGATGCGACCCTACAGTCTCTATCAAGTGCTCTTTTAGCTCGATATCAGTATAAGTGTCAAACTAGTAAGGATTCTCCAATATGTATAACCCTTGTCTTTGTTCCTTTTTAAATGGTTGAGGGACTTATTTCAATGTCAATGCTTTACGTACTACTAGGAACAATATAGAGAGAAGTCATTATGCTCTGTTCATCTATCCCTAACAATGAAAAGCAAAAGAGGGTGCTAAAGTTCAAATCTATAGTGATATATGCTGATGTATATAGTATTTCACGTTAGGTAACTTGACTCATTTCCATCGATAAAATTAATCAATCTCGGTATGTCAAGAATTCGTGTTGTCAATAACTCCATCTGGGTTAGTCCAAGTTCGTTATCAAGTTCGAGTTCCAATATTGATTTTCGTGTATATTGATGTGATTGTTCCGCAAGTTGACATGAAAATAACTTGCTAGCATGGAATTGCAATAATAAGGAATGAAGGTTCTAGTTGCAGTAAATGTCTCAAAGCTAGACTTGAAGCATGATTCAAGTGGGAACTGTCTCATCCATCTGAACAGGACAACTGAATGAATGCCACTGACCAGTGTGACCGGTGAATTAGTGGCCATGATTAAGATGCACATAAACCAAGCTATTCATGGGAAAAAAGGTCGAAGGGCCATATTGGAATCGTAGCCATCAACAAGCACTATGTCTTCCTTATTGTAGGGATAATTGAAAGGAATTATAGTGATATTATTGCTCTTACTTGATTACGGTGGGCAGGTTGTTGTATTCACAAGTGGATGGCGCTTAGACATACACAGGGAATGGGTGATTCATCGAGCTGGAACTCTCGTCACTACGGTGAGATCAACTCCAGCCAGTATTCTAGCAGAATGTGGCATCGGATCATTTCATGGGAACACCTATATCTACAGCGGTGAGCCAATACTCTTCTTGCTCTAATGTATGCGACCCAATTGACAGGTATGAGAGGACCAATCCTCTCATTACTAAGGGTGAATCAAATCCACATGCCGCACGTTGTTGGACCTTATTTAGCCCCGATTGGCTTGTAACAAATATTAAATACATACTCACACCAAACAACACGTGTTAGAACATGTTGATTCACCAGGCAAGAGATATCATCTTCCCCTTGGAAAAAAGCTCGGACTCATGCAAACTAAAAAGTGCCCTTACGCTCTAGTTTGATCTCGAGGCCGCAACTAAGAACAGAGGGATAAACATTCCCATTATCGTAACAAACATTTTATTTCTAGGGTTCCTCACTTGGTTTTTACTTTCTTTTTTACGAAATGCAATTTCGGATGACCGGAGCGGAAAACCTCTCCTGACAATTGGAGAAAGAGAAATCCATTCCTACGGGCCTGGAACTACGATGAATAAAGTAAGAATTTTGGGCTAGGGCCTGAGAATCTACATGTAGGTGCTTGTCTAGCTCCCGGTGAGACGATTGACTTTGCTAAGGCCCGAGGTCCCCTCCTTCTTTGCTTGAAGCTCAGGTATTCATCCTTCACCCACTTATGACATTGAAGCATATAGTCCGCCGCTAGTAGCCATGCTACCTTCTTTGGCCTGCCTTACATACCTTATTTAACCTGCCTGGCGCCCTTGGAAATAACCTTCCTTAGCTTTCACCCTCCCACAAGAAATAAAGTTCTTTAATTTGAAGTTCCGTACTCTTGTGAAAATGGACTACACAGTCTCAACCACCCGCCTTTCCCTTTTTTTGTTTGTTTTCGACCTAAAAATGCCCGTTCGATTATCATTGGGTATCCCAATCTGACTTGCTCGTTGTTTATTAATGTTGGGGTTGTTTTTACTTACCTTTCTATCTATGAAATAAATGAATCAAAAATCAAGATGTCGATGAAAATGTATTTTATCCCCTATCGCATGGAAAGGGAAACCTATTGTCTGTTTGATTGGCCCGAAAATGCTTCTAATTAGTTCTCTATCCCCCTATCGATGTGAATAGATTTTTAAAATAAAACCAAGACCACTCTCTTCCCTTTTGAGTCTTATCATCGGTGCCTATCCCGAAAAAGGAAAGACAAGGCATAGCAAAGGCTATGGCGATGGAAGCAAGACTGAGTCCATGTGGGGAAGGCCTATTTTGCTTTGATATGAAGGATTTCAATAGCTGCTTGGTAGGCTACTTCTTGATTCAGTACTTGAATTGGATTTATTTTCTAATTTAATATAATTACACATAGAAAATATGACATAGAGCCATACTGGCCAACCTCTCTCTCCGTTTCGATAACTGGACTTCAAAATGCCTTGCACTCATGACCCCTTCTTCACGTTGAAGTGAATCATGGTAGCAGCCCGAGGTAGGAATAAATCCTTCTTGTGAACTTTATAATCTTTCATCAACTGTTGGCTTCTCTCGGGGAACTCTTCCTTGGGATTCAGAAATATCTGTTTCTAGTTTTCAGGCACTACCTGTCCACCATTTCACTCATCCTATCCATCCTCTCCGCATAATTCATCTTTGAGCTGTGGCCGAAAGAACTACCTTTCACATCAAAAATTGGGGTCCTACTCCTATCTTTCGCCTAAATTCCCTTACGCTTCTTCCCTTGCCAATGGAACAGAATCTATTCCAACAACTTCCAGGACTCTATTATCCCAACCCCTCTAGGAATGAGGAATCGAACATCAAGAGATAGAATAAGGAAATAGGTGATCTAGTTAACTGATAGATAAGGAACCTGCAGGCAGGGATCGAATAGATAGAAAAAGGGAAGACACGCCAATTGACTTTATTTTTTGTTCGCCTCTTCCCACAAGAAATGACGTAAGTATTAGTGCCCTTTTTGTCTAGTTACGAGAACTCAAAAGTTTAGATGACTAGACTCTTATCAAGAGTAAAAGCTCCTGACTAGCTTTAGAGCACAAGACAATTGGTACTACTTCGCTATCGGTCACCATTAAGGACGATTTGGCTTGTGTTCATCGAATTGACTCCAGAGAAGAAAAGCAAAGAAGGAGCTTTCTATTTGGGTCCACTCGATGAGTATCTCTTGAATTTATGTTCCACAAGTGCCAAGACTTCCATTTCGGCGGGTTGAAAGTGCCATAAAGTACTATGATCTCTTTCCTCAGAATAGAAATTGCGTAAATTCTACCTTTTTTAATCCCAATTTCACACTCTTTCTGTGTGGCAAAACCTCACCACACTACACTGTACTTCGACACAAGAGAAGAGTACCGGGCTCTTTGTATCTTCGAGATAGGAGTTGGTGGTCTTCTTTAACAGAAATTCAATCTAATACTCATTATGGATCAACTCATGTTTCCACTTTATTTTCATTACGAGTATGTATCACGTCAGGATCCGTTGCTCAAACCGAATCACGCCAACGTTATGGAAGTTCCTGGATTGTGTAAAATAATAGTAGTACCAAATATAGCACCTTCTATCAAAAATGAAAAATTGCCTATGGAGATTCCGTGCGGTCAGAAATTAATACATGCACAAATGGTTTCAACAGGAAAGTCATTTCGATCTAATCCATTCTTGGGGTCAAATAAAGACAAAAAAGGATATGTCATTGACCTAGCATGACAAAGTACTCTCCGAGGGCATGGAATGTGACATTTTTTTGTCAGAATATCCACAGTAATATCTCTGTTAGATTCTCCGCTCGAAAGAAGGGAAAGGTCAATTCAATTCTCGATGGAATCAGAATTTTGCGAATTCTCCCCTGAACTGGAAGATCATTTCAAGATCTTCGAACATATTTGAGGGTTAAATGTTACTATGGTAACATCGGCTAACACACAAGATGAGCCTTTACCACTGTGGAGAGGCTTTTTGCAAAAATATGAGGGGGAAACTCAGTAAGATGTCGGAGAAGCAAAATATACGAGATCACAAACACAGATTGCTCGCGGCTAGGCTAAATATGAATTGAGAAAAAATCTTTATAAAGACCTTTGTAAAGATACCGATCTTCCTAGTGAAATACAGGACAAACATCGTTAGTTGTTGTCTAAGTTACCAAGAAATAGTGCCTTTGCAGGAGTAAGAAACCAATGTATTTACACGGGTCGCCCTCGTTCTGTATATGAGTTGTTCCAAATTTCTCGTATCCTTTTTCGTGGATTAGCTCCTCGAGGTCTTTTGATGGGAATAAATAAATCGTCTTGGTAGCGACCACCTAACCAATAGAACAAGGGTTAGCTCCGCAACACGTCTACAAGCAAGGTAAGTAGGTCGATTACCAGCTGGCTCTAGATCGAAATGACCTAACAGACTAATCCCTTATCTAGGATCGTAGATGCTAACAGGGTGGGAATCAAAGTGGGGGACCCCTCTACCGCCTGTGTCTATCTCCTATCAAGTATGCTCCCCAGACATAGACTACGTATAGGGTAGTACTCTTGGAAAGATAGAATATCACCGCGTGAAAATAAAGTTACATTAAGTTATGAATGTATTTCCTGAAGAATCGACCACTATTCTAAATATAGTAAGGCGGAGAACTATTGTTCAGTGGAGCGCCAGAGTGAAGAGGTTGTTCCCATCATTGATTTCAGGGTGTGGGACTGAGCCTTACGAATGAGAAAGAAGAAAAGTGCAATGTTGCATTGGAAAAACCAATGAAAATATCATATTGACTTACTATCGCCCTACTTCTGAGGATAGATAGAAAATGTTGGAGAGAATTTCATAAAGTCATTCTCTCCTTTCTAAAGCTGCGCAAGGCGGACCCATAGAACAAAGCCCTACCCCTCTTTTCCCCCTTTTAATGAAAGAACCTCGCCTTGCTTCCTATTCATTTGTGGGTTTGGAACAAATTATTTTTTCAATTTCGAGAATTAACTAATGGAAAAATACATTGCCCAGGTGACTCACAACTTCCCTTTCTCCTACATAAATGAAATGGGATGAATTAAATCAATCAGATTTTTAATTTATTCAGGGCACAGCAAAGCCGAATTCAATCAAGGAAAGGGGGCTTACTTTTCTCGAGGCTGATATATCATATTCAAATTTAGCTATGCTGATGGAAGAGAAAAAGTTTTCAGATGATATGGACCCCCAAGAGATGAGCGAGAACCTCCAATAGCTTAGGGGTCGCACTCTGTCCCGCTTGGTGGATAAAATCTTCTATCCTTTTAGAATTCTTTCTCCCACACACCTTTTTTTGCCTCTTTCACTGAGGAGGAAAGAATAATCTAAAAAGCTGACAGAGTCCTAAATTTCCATTAGATTCATTTCTTAGATTTCTTTGTTGTACCAAGATAATCAGTCCGTGAGTGCTGGAGAGAAGAGAAAGTAGTAAAAAACTCTCTTATTCGGTCACCAAGAAGTCGGACGACTCTTTAGTAACCCAGGGTGATCCAACCCCTTCGACATTTTTTTTGTTGTATACCCCCTGCATCCTTCGGAGGTGGAAGAAAAGGTACTCACATTTTAAGACATAGTAGGTCCCCAGAATGCTAAAAGGAGGGGGAACAAGAGTTGTCACGATAGAAAAGAGAAATAAATAAATGACTATAAGGAACCAACGACTCTCTCTTCTTAAACAACCTATATCCTCTGCACTTAATAAGCATTTGATAGATTATCCAACCCCGAGCAATCTTAGTTATTAGTGGGGGTTTGGTTTGTTAGATGGTATTTGTTTAGTCATTCAGTTAGTGACTGGCATTTTTTTAGCTATGTATTACACACCTCATGTGGATCTAGCTTTTAACAGCATAGAACACGTTATGAGAGATGTTGAAGGGGGATGGTTGCTCCATTATATGCAAGCTAATGGGGAAAGTATGTTTTTCATTGTGGTTCACCTTCATATTTTTCGTGGTGTATATCATGCTAGTTGTAGCAGTCCTAGGAAATTTGTTCGGTGTCTCAGAGTTGTAATCTTCCTATTAACGATTGTGATAGCTTTTATAGGATATGTACTACCTTGGGGTCGAATGAGCTTTTAGGGAGCTACAGTAATTAAAAGCTTAGCTAGTGCCATACCTGTAGTAGGAGATACCATAGTGACTTGGCTTTGGAGTGGGTTCTCCGTGGACAATTGCACCTTAAATAATTGTTTTAGTCTTCATCATTTACTCCCCTTTATTTTAGTAGGCACCAGTC
>NW_025872940.1:0-9224 GCF_002878395.1 Capsicum annuum | reverse complement strand
ATGAACCAATCTTTGAGTGGTCTAGTAATTCAGTGTCTCCCAAGAGTTATTTCATATCTTATCTTTAGTCCAGAAAGTTGATACCCAAAGGTTACATTAATCATCTAGTTCAAGTTAAAGAAACTAAGTCTGAGACCCCTACAGTTCAATCAGTCAATGTAGTAAATGAGTTTCCAGATGTCTCTCCAGAAGATCTCCCAGGGGTACCTCCCGATAGAGAGATAGAATTTGGTATTGACCTTCTCCCAGATACTCAACCTATTTCTATTCCTCCATATCATATAACTCCCGCTGAGCTTAAGGAGTTGAAGGAGCAACTCAAAGATCTTTTAGATAAAGGTTTTATAAGGCCTAGTGTTTCTCCATGGGGTGCTCCCATCCTATTCGTGTGAAAGAAAGATGGTTCTTTGCGTATGTGCATTGACTAGCGTCAACTAAATAAGGTCACAGTAAAAAACAAATATCCTCTTTCTAGAATTGATGATTTGTTTGATTAGTTACAAAGTGCAAGTTATTTCTTAAAGATAGACCTTAGATCCGGCTATCATCAGCTTAAAGTTACGGAATGTGATATTCCGAAGACTGCTTTTAGAACCCATTATGGTTATTTTGAGTTTCTAGTCATATCATTAGGGCTAACCAATACTGCAGCAGCTTTCATGGACCTCATGAATCGAGTTTTCAAGTAGTACCTAGATATGTTTGTCATAGTATTTATAGATGATATCCTTGTGTACTCTCGTAGTAAGGATGACCATGGAGACCATCTTAAAATTGTCTTGCAAACTCATAGAGATCACCAATTGTTTGCCAAATTTAGCAAGTGTGAGTTTTGGCTAAGATCAGTAGCCTTTTTTGGTCATATTATTTCCGCCGCCGACATTAAAGTTGATCCCCAAAAGACTGAAGCTGTAAGAAATTGGCCTAGATCTATCTCTCCATCAAATATTAAGAGTTTCTTGGGTCTAGCTAGCTATTACCGCTGTTTTGTGGAAGGTTTCTCATCTATTGCATCTCTTATATCTAGATTGACCCAAAAGAAAGTGAAGTTCTTGTTGTCAAATTCCCGCGAGAAGAGTTTTCAGGAGTTGAAGACTTGACTCACTACAGCCCTAATGTTAGCATTACCTGATGGTACCAATGGTTTTATGGTGTATCGTGATGCCTCTAGAGTTGGTTTGGGTAGTGTGTTGATGCAGAGAGGTAAGGTTATAGCCTATGCCTCTAGATAGTTGAAGCCTAATGAAAAGAATTATCTAACCCATGATCTGGAATTAGCTGCAATGGTATTTGATCTGAAAATTTGGAGACACTATCTATATGGAGTTCATTTTGATGTATTCACCGACTACAAAAGCTTGAAGTATATGTTTACTTAAAGGGATTTGAATCTCCATTAGAGAAGATAGTTAGAGTTGCTGAAAGACTATGAAATAAGTGTATTGTAATATCAAGGCAAGGCCAATGTAGTGGCAGACACCCTCAGTAGATTCTCTATGGGCAGTGTTGCTCATGTGGAGAATGGTAAAAAAAAGTTATCTTTAGAAGTTCATAAGTTATCTAGATTGGGTGTTAGGTTAGTTGATTCAGCTGAAGGTAATGTTTGGGTTTAGAGTAGTTTTGAATTTTCCCTAGTTTTGGAAATGAAGGAAAAGCAAGATACGGATTCTAGTTTGGTCAAACTAAAGGAGTCAGTTAAAGACCAAAAGGTAGAGGTTTTCTCCCAAAGGGGAGATGGTGTGTTGAGATACCAAAGTAGATTGTGTGTGCCTTGTGTTGATGATTTTAGGTAGAGAATTATGGCTGAAGCTCATGGCGCACATTATTCTATTCATTTTGGTGCTATCAAGATGTACTACGATTTGAGGAAAATCTATTGGTGGAGTGGTATGAAGAAAGATATAGCAGAGTTTGTAGCAAAGTGTATAACTTGTCAACAGGTTAAGGTAGAGAACCAAAGACCTGGTGGTACATTGCAAGAGTTTGGTATCCCCACTTGGAAGTGGGAAGAGGTGAATATGGATTTTTAGATTGGTTTGACCCAATCGCGTCATCATCATGATTCGATTTGGGTTGTTGTAAGAAGATTGACTAAGTCAGTGCATTTCTTGCCAGTTCACATATCTTATATAGATGTGGATTATGCTAAGTTGTATATCCTCGAGTTAGTAAGATTGCAGGGAGTTTCGTCGTCTATTATCTCGAATAGGGGTACTTAGTTTACTTCCTAATTTTAGCAAGCTTTTCAGAAAGTTTTGGGAACCTAATTCCATTTTTGTTGAGCTTTCCACCCTCAGATAGATGGTCAAGCAGAGAAGACCATCCAAACTCTAGAGGATATATTGAGGGCATGTGCTCTTGATTTAAAGGGAAGTGGGGATGAGCAGTTGCCATTGATTGAGTTTGCTTATAATAATAGTTATCATTCTAGTATTCACATGGCTCCGTATAAAGATCTTTACGAGAGGAGATGTCGACCACCCACAGGTTTGTTTGAAGTGGGTGAGTCCTCTTTGCTTGGACCTGATTCAGTGTTTAAAGCTATGAAGAAAGTTATTAGAGAGAGATTGAAAACAACCTAGAGTCGTCAGAATTCCTATACAGATATGAGAAAAAGGGACCTTAAGTTTAAAGTTAGTGATTTAGTTTATTTGAAGATTTCACCCATGAAAGGGTTAAAGAGATTTTATAAGAAGGGGAAAATTAGTCCTCGGTGTATTGGCCCTTTCAGAATTTTGAGTCGTGTTGGGAAAGTAGCTTATGAGATTAAGTTTCCCGAAGACTTTCCAGCCGTTCATCATGTATTCCACGTCTCTATGCTTAAGAAGAGTATTGGTGACTCTATTTTTGTAGTTTCATTAGAAAGCTCAGACATTCAGAACAGCCTTTCGTATGAAGAGATTCTAGTTGAGATTTTAGATCATCAACTCAGCAGGCTAAGGAACAAAGCCTTGGTTAAATTTCTTCAACAAAATCAGTCCATTGAGGGAGCAACTCGGGAAGCAGAGGCAGATATGCAAACTAAGTACCCTCACCTTTTCTCCACAACCTCAGATTTAGCCGAAGGTAATACTCTTGCTTAATTCAGTTCTTTTCTACTCAAAGATTCAGCTATATAGTTGTCCTCATGTAAATTCATGCACTCAGAGATTACTCAAAACCTCAAAATGATTTAGATTTAGATATTCAGTTATTTCAGTTGTGCATGCTATCTTATGCTCTCAGATTCCTCAGAAATTTTAGCTTAGCTAGCCACATTCGTGGACGAATGTTCCTAAGAGGGAGATATTGTAATACCCCATGATTTTTCTAGCTTAAACTAATCCC
Organism: Capsicum annuum; assembly: GCF_002878395.1. Classification (NCBI taxonomy): domain Eukaryota; kingdom Viridiplantae; phylum Streptophyta; class Magnoliopsida; order Solanales; family Solanaceae; genus Capsicum; species Capsicum annuum. Next base: position 5,897 of record NW_025872940.1, on the reverse strand, counting down.
AAAAAATGACAAGGATTATTTCTTAGAATAAATGATGATTTTTGTGTGGAATTCCTTAGATTTGATCTTTCCATGGCGTAGGAAATTGAATAAGTTTTCCAATGATATAAGATTTGAATAAATTCGATAACCGGGTAAGAATTTATGGTTGTTTTAAGTTCTAGTCATAAAACACCGTCATTTGGACCCTTATCACATCGCGGAGAAGTGTAAAATCCCAATTGCCATTTTCTAGTAGCCCTCCGCAATATTGGCGCATCACAGAGAGGGCCAATTTCCCGTTGGTTAATTATCAAAGGTCCAACGCGCTAATGGCACATCACGCCATGTGCCAATATGACATTCCAAAGGGGCACAATGATGACCCCGTATTGCAGAGTCTGCTCAGTTCCCAGTTGGTAGTTTCCAGTGGCTTAGATTGTGGCGCATCATGCCAAGGCCAAAAATCAAGAATTTGACGTTTTCCAGTTAAGTTTAAAAGCTTAAAGATAGGTATTTTTGTAAAACCCCAACTCCCGAATCCATCTAAGAACACAAGATCACTCATATTTGAGAGCACATTATGCATTTTCATCATTCCCTCTCAAAGCAAAACCCTAGTTCTTCAACTTCCTCCTTAAGAAATCCTAGATTCCTCCATTAACTCTCCAAGATAACTTAAGATTGAGATTTCCCAATACAAGAGCACTAAGAATTCATCCCCAAAGCATCAATAGGAATCCAAGATCCAAGTTTTCATCAAAGATCATCAAATTAAGGTATGTGGGGTTTGAACGAGGATAAATCTTTCGTCCTTGTGCCCAAAAATTTGATTTTTATTAAAGATTACATGATTTGTAAGTTAGGGTGATACACAATTCTTATTATTTTTAGTTTATGAAATTATCATGTTATTTAAGGCTTCAATTGCAACAGATTTACATATATCCATGTTTGAAATCATGCAATTCATATTATAAGTTATTTTCCACTATCTAGATTGAGATTGTTGAAAGCTTTTAAGATGAGTGTTGAGAATGAAGTTTAAGTGTAATTATTGATGTATTAAAGATTTGTATTTCGAGTCCTAAGTACCATTGATGATTTTATAAGGAGATTATGATCTTAAGTTTTATTGACAAGTTTGATAAGTTCTTTCAAAAGCAAAGATTGATCTTTTGATCCTAAGCTAAGCTACGGAATCCACATTTTTCACATAGTTTGAGATTTATAGAAGAGAAGCATAATCAATTTTAATTATAAACGCTTATGCTATTTTAAGATAAATTTTCTAAAACTTCTGAGCAATAAGTATGGGAGTAGTATTTAGCACCGAGTTGGGTATGATTCTAAGGTCTCATGCCCCAGAACTACGTGCCACCATAGGAATAAGATTATTCCTACTTTTATGTGGATGACTAAGATTGTGATCACTTAAGTTAAGGTTCTATTCTGATGGTAAGGGCATAATAGCTCTCCCCAAAGTGGGCAAGACGTTGGACTCCATGTCAGTTCACATGGTTTATGTCAGTTAGAAGAAACTCCCTGAGTCCCAAAGTCTCTAAGTCCTAAAGCTTCTTAGTTTCAAAAAAAAATAATGATGGAAAAGCTTTTATAAGACTAAGTGTTATGACTCACTAGATTTGAAAGTATGATTTGTTATACACGATTTTTTATATTTTGATATTTTGGAAAAATCAAGCTTATGTGAGTTATATACATCCACATGCATTTTCTTTCTAATTATGATGATGTTTACTCATGAATTTCACCCTCATATACTCAGTACATCCTCAAAGTACTGATCTGCATATATGTCTATGTGCTACATTGTCTTATAATATAGGTTGAGGTGCTCAGTATCAACAGCGTGAGTAGTTCGAGTACCTTTATCTACCTTCCCACAGTTGGTGAGTCCTCACGATTCGAGGGCCTACTTTTTCAGATATCGAGATTTTATATTATTTGAGTTATCATTTTCAGTTTAGTTTGAGTCAGTTAGGGGTCTATCCTAATGGCTCTCTAGTTTTTTATTAGTAGTAGAGGCTTGTCAGACTATAAGTTTAGTTAAAGACTTTCAGTATTTGTTGTTCAGACATTATCTATAGTTTATTTAGTTTAGCTTTTTGTATAATACAGTATTATTTCTTGATTTGATGATCATGAAGTAAGGTTCAGACTTAGTAGCAGGGCTACTCACAGCCTTGAGCATCTTATGACGTTCCAGGATCAGAATTCGGGGCGTTACAAACTTGGTATTAGATCCTAAGGTTTAGAGATTCCTAGGGAGTTAGACAAACCGCGTTACTTAAAGTCTTTATCATCTGTGTGAAGCGCATCACATTTATGATCAAGTGGCTATGGAGCATTTTTAGGAAAATCCACTTTTTCTTTCATAATCCATCGTGCTTATAACTGTCTCTATTTGCTATTAACTCATGCTCTTTTATGACATAATATGCCTTCCCGCAGAGCTAATTCTCTTAGCAATAATAACCAAGCACCTCAGCCAACAGATCCCTTGAATGAGAATATGTCACGTGTAGAGTTTCGTGTAGCCTTTCAGGCGCTAGCCCAAGCTGTGATTGCTAATGTTCAAGGTAATCGTGAGGCTACAGTCCTATCTCAGTAGGATGGGGATTTACCCGCAGCTAGAATTTGAGACTTTATGAGAATGAACCTGCCAGAATTTTTTGGGTCGAAAGCAGGTGAGGACCCACAGTTATATCTTGATGAGGTGAAGAAGATCACCCAAGTGATGTATGTTTTTGAATAAGAGAGTGTATATTTGGCATCCTATAGGCTGAAGGATGTTTCTTATGATTGGGTAGCTATGTGGAAGAAGAGTAGAGGGGAAAATACAGCTCCCATGACTTGGCAGATATTTTAGGATGCATTTTTAGACAAATTCTTCCAACTTAAGATAAGGAAAGCTAAGATAGAAAAGTTCATGAACCTGAGGCAGGGCTCTATGATAGTGAAGGAGTATTGCCTCAAGTTTAACCAATTGTCTAAGTATGCCCCTGATCAGATAGTTGACCCTAGGTCAAGCATGAGTAAGTTTATGACCGGTGTATCTGGATTGCTAGTTAAGGAAAGTAGAACTGCTATGCTCAATAGAGACATGGATCTTTCTAGATTGATAATGCATACTCAGAAGATTGAGAAAGAGAAGATAAAGGAAAGAGAGAGTAAATAAGACGGATAGAATAGTATAGTTTGAGTATGGCCAGACTAGATCCCATGGGGGAATCACCCACAGTTTCAGAATCGTTTGTCTATACCAGTGCCATCTTCAGCTAGTGCTCCTACTCCCAGAGCTAGGCAGGAGCAGTGAGGTTACTCTTCTATGTCTAGATCCTAAAATAGTGTGAGTGGTAAGCCCAATTATCCTCCATGTGCTAAGTATGGCAGAACACATCCCGATGAGTGTTTGGCTGAGCAGAAGGGTTGTTTTAATTATGGCAATTTAGGATATAGAATTAGAGAGTGTTTGTATTCTAAGCATGGAAACAGAGATGTTCATCTTCAGATTCAGGTTACCAGTGTACCAACCCCATAGTTCGCCAGCCTCTTCTCAGGGTGCTTCATCCAGTACTGGTGGCGAACATCGTTAGAACAGGTTTTATACTTTACAATCCCATCAGGAGCAGGAGGGTTTCCTAGATGTTATTACTGGTATGCTTCGTGTCTTTTATTTTGATGTGTATGTGTTGTTAGACCCCGGGTCAAATTTCTCTTATATAACCTTGTTAGTTGCCGTGAATTTTGATATAAGTTCTGAAAAGATCCCTGACCCTTTCTTGGTTTCTACTCCAGTAGGTGAGTCAGTTCTTGCCAAATAGATTTACAAGAAGTGTCATATCACTGTTCTTCAGAGAGTCATGTTAGCAGACTTGATAGAGTTAGACATGGTTGATTTTGATCTTATTTTTAGTATGGATTGGCTTCATTCCTGTTATGCGTCTATTGATTATCGCACCAGAGTGGTGAAGTTTTAGTTTCCAGATGTACCAATCTTTGAGTGGTCCGATAATATAGTGTCTCCCAAGAGTCATTTAATATCTTATCTGAAGGTCAGAAAATTGATATCCAAAGGTTGCATTTATTATCTAGTTCGAGTTAAAGACATTAAGTCTGAAACCCCAATAGTTCATTCAGTCAATATAGTAAATGAGTTTCCAGAAGTCTTTCCAGAAGATCTCCCAGGTGTACCTCTCGATAGAGAGATAGAATTCGGTATTGACATTCTCCCAAATACTCAGCCTATTTCTATTCCTCTATATCATAAGGCTCCCACTGAGCTTAAGGAGTTGAAGGAGCAACTCAAAGATCTTTTAGATAAAGGTTTCATAAGGCCTAGCGTTTCTTCATTGGGTGCTCCTATCCTATTCGTGCGAAAGAAAGATGGTTCTTTGCATATGTGCATTGACTATCATCAGCTAAATAAGGTCACAAATAAGATCAAATATCCTCTTCCTAGAATTGATGACTTGTTTAATCAATTACAAGGTGCAAGTTATTTCTCAAAGATAGACTTTAGATTCCGCTATCATTAGCTTAAAGATAGGGAATGTGATATTTTGAAGATTGCTTTTAGAACCTATTATGATTATTTTGAGTTTTTAGTTATGTCTTTCGAGCTAACCAATGCTCCAACAACTATCATGGACCTCAAGAATCGACTGTTCAAGCAGTACCTAGATATGTTTGTTCTAGTGTTCATAGATGATATCATTGTATACTCCCGTAGTGAGGATGACCATGCAAACCATCTTAAATTGTCTTGCAAACTCTTAGAGATCACCAATTGTTCTCCAAATTCAGCAAGTGTGAGTTTTGGCTAAGATCAGTAGCCTTTTTTGGTCATATTATTTCCACCGACGGTATTAGAGTTGATCCCCAAAAGATAGAAGCCGTAAGAAATTATCCTAGATATATCTCTCCGTCAAATATTAAGAGTTTCTTGGGTTTAGCTGGCTATTACCGCTACTTTTTTGAATGTTTCTTATCTATTGCATCTCCTATGTTTAGATTGATCCAAACGAAAATTAAGTTCCTGTGGTCAGATTCCTTCGAGAAGAGTTTTCAAGAGTTTAAGACTCGACTCACTTCAGCCTCAGGGTTAGCATTACCTGATGGTAATGATGGTTTTATGGTTGATCGTGATACCTCTAGAGTTGGTTTGGGTTATGTGTTGATGCAGAGAGGTAAGGTCATAGCTTATGCCTCTAGATAGTTGAAGCCTCATGAAAAAAAATTACCCAACCCATGATCTGGAATTAGCTGTAGTGGTATTTGCTCTGAAAATCTAAAGACACTATCTGTATGGTGTTCATGTTGATGTATTCACTGATCACAAAAGCTTATAGTATGTGTTTACTCAGAGGGAGTTGAATCTCCATCAAAGAAGATGGTTAGAGTTGCTGAAAGACTAATATGAGTGTTTTGTACCATCCGAGCAAGGCCAATGTAGTGGAAGACGCCCCTAGTAGATTGTCTATGGGCCGTGTTGCTCTTGTGGAGAATAGTAAGAAAGAGTTAGCTCAAGAAGTTCATCGCTTGGTTAGATTGGGTATTAGGCTGGTTGATTCAGTTGAAGGTAATGTTTGGGTTCAGAGTAGTTCTGAATCTTCCCTAGTTTCAGAAGTGAAGGAAAAGTAAGATATGGATTTTAGTTTGGTCAAACTGAAGGAGTCAGTTAAAGACCAAAGGGTAGAGGTTTCTCCCAAGGGGGAGATGGTGTGTTGAGATACCAAAGTAGATTGTGTGTGCCTTGTGTTGATGATTTGAGGCAGAGAATTATGGCTGAAGCTCATGGCGTGCGTTATTCTATTCATTCCGGTGCTACCAAGATGTACCGTGATTTACGGGAAATCTATTGGTGGAGTGGTATGAAGAAAGATATAGCAGAGTTT
>NW_025872939.1:0-10094 GCF_002878395.1 Capsicum annuum | reverse complement strand
ATGGGTTCATTCAGGCATTAAAACTGGACAACTCTATTTCTATAGTTTACCGTGGCATAGTAGGAATAAAGTTAATCCTTGCCGAGAATGATATCAAAATCAGTCATCTCTAATTCGACTGATTCTACTGAAGTGACTTTCTGAGATATCATAAATGAAAAGTTCTTGTATACGCATCGGGCTATGATAGTGTTACCCACTAAGGTAGATACTAAGCAGGGCACTTCTAGAATTTTGGTACTGACTTTGAAATCAACTTCTATATAAGGAGTAACAAAAGATAAAGAAGCTCTTGGATATAGCAAAGCATAAACATGTACATGAAAAATATGTAACATAGCAGTAACCACATCAAGAGAATTTTCCTAATCCTATCAAGACTGAAAAGCATCGAGTCTGTTTGGGCGTTGCCCACTAGTAGCACTAGATCAGACACCCTGCCAATTCAGGCAACCGAACTGAGCTGAAGGGTGATTACACTGACCTTGAGGACCTGGCTAGGGATAATATCTGACTCTGTGGCCTGGCTTTCTACATATGAAGAAAACATCAATGCCAGCTCTGTAAGTACCCTGATGGTACTTGCCACATGTATGACAAAAAGGATAGGTTCGGGTACTGCTAACACTCCCTTGAGACTTATAGCCTCCGCCCTATCTCTATTTCTGTCTCTAAATTTCAACATTGGAGCACTGGCTAAGGAAGGTGCTGGAATGGATGACTTTGGGTAGAATGGAGAAAGACTTCCACCCTCTAACTTGGCTGAACAAAGTTGAAACTACCTATCCTTGCTCTCTTATTCTTTTTCTCTCTAATCTTAATCTTCTGCTCTTATATCTTCTGAGAATGGATCATAAGCATGGCTATGTCCATCTCACAAATCAATACTGTAGATCTACACTCATTGACCACACAATCATTCGCTGCAGAAATAAACTTACTCATCTTAGCCCTGTTGTCTACCAATACATGAGAATTATATCTAGATAATTGAGTAAAAAGAATACTCTATCACTTTAATGTTGCCCTTCTTGAGGTTGATAAAATCTAACACCTTATCTTTCCTCAACTGTAGGGGAAGAATCTATCAAGAAAATCAGTGGCAAACTCTTCTTACTCTATTGGCCCTGCGTCACCAGCCCTCTCTATTTTCTACTATTTGAACCATGTGTAATCTATATCCTGCAACTGATATACAAATAGCTCAATATTCTCATAAGCAGTAACCCCCATAATATCCATAACCTTCAGGACCTGATCAAGGAATTCTTAAGGGTCTTCATTTGTCTTAGACCTAAAAAAGGATGGAGAATTTATTCGGGTGATGTTCTGAATCTTGGCTGCAACTATATTGGCCACTGGGTTGGCTGGAATAATAGCTGGTCATTCATTCTGGGCAGTAATTGAATTATTAAGATTAGTAAATATAGCTCTGAACTCTATATGAGAAATATGTTATTCAAAGGGGTCTGCTTGGACACACTAAAGGGCTGACTGATCTCTATTTTCTTCTTTTGGGAGGTATGTTGTGAAGAAAAAATAGAGAAACAAATTAAAATGAGATTTAAATTTGAGTTCATGCTTAGAGGCATGACATAAATACTAAAAGAAGGGAAATTATTCATAAAAAATCTTATAGCCTCAAGTACATAAATGTGGCGTGCAACACACCCATGCATAAAACTCTACTAGATGTGGCTTTTCAGACTTCCTAGGACACTATTGAACCTTATGCTCTGATAGAAAGTTTGTAACACTCTAAATCTGTTACCCAGACCACTACACGATGCTAGAAATCCCAAAGGACCACAAGCAAACCCATGACTGATATCTGTAACTAAGATCTACAAAATATACTGTATAAATGCAGAATAAAAGAGCTAAAAAGACATAAGGTTCAAATATCTGATAAAAAATAACATCTAGAAACACGGTATAACAATACTAAAACTATAATAAACTATTTGAAAATGCTAGTGTGAAAGCCTCTAAAGTGTTTGAAAATGGTGGAGTTGATAAGATATGTCCCCCAACTAACTACGTCTACTAAAACTAAAATATTGAAGTAAGGAAATAATCAAGTGATCCTCGAATGATAAGGACTCATTGCAAATCTGCTGCTGTTAGCTAAATCTAAAGCTAAGTGCAATTGGGAACTTGAGCATCCGAACCTATGGTATAAAACACCATAGCACATAAGAAAAGTATGTGTCAGTACATCTGAACGTACTGGTATGCAAAGTGAGGTAGGCTTAATTGATGGGGTTGGTATGCATAAACAATACTAACTGACTAAATAACATCAACGTGAGAATATATTCATGAATACAAAATTGTAAATAAGATTGTGATTATACTTATCACAGAGTATGAATGCTGATAACATGAGTTTTGTATAACTGATATACTGTTAACTGAGTGATTGTGTCTAATAGTCCTGATTCAGATGAAACAAGTTGAGTTCTATCCTGGACTGAATGACTGTATCTTACAGTACTGAATCTGAAAAACTATCTGAGTTCTTTTGCTGAGACTAAGGCTGAGACAGTAGGAAGTAGTCATCTAATCAACATGCCCCATTTCTATATAGATTTGGGGTCCAATCTGTAACCCCAATTTTAAGGGTTTCAATTCTACGCAATTCATAAGGACAAGATGTGAGTGACCCTCATCTGACAGTATCCCCAAAGGAAAATAGTGGGACCCTCAACTAGCAGTGTTAATCCACCTCATCAACCCTCAACTGATAGTATTGATGTCTCAACCTATTCTGGATACATAGTTCTGGAACACAAGAATTGCTTCTAAGGGTTACACTGTAATACACCAGGAAATTTTTCATTAAAATTTTGTGCGTAAACGTGTTGGGTTCTATCTTCTAGAATGAATTATAAATTTTCCATCTGGAATGTCGTATATTATGATGCACCATTACGTAGATTATCGAATAAGCTTTTCAACGATATGTGGATCATCCAAAACGGACACCCTAGAGATGAGTTATGAACATTCTGATCGAATCAGGAATAGCAGTGAACTATAAAACGTGCAGGAAAAAGTACTGAGGCCTAGCGTATTTTTGTTCCAACTTTAAACAATCATAAATCCTTGTACATAATGATCTGGGTGATCTACTATATATCAATGGAAAGTTCAGCGAGTCCTCTTTCAAAGAAATTGGTTTCATCCAATTTTTCTATTGGAGCAAAAAGTTATGGTCGATCTACTTTAGCCAATCAAAATCAAATTTTTGGTTCAACTTTAAATGATCATAACTCCTTGTACACAATGATCTAAGTGAGATACTATATATCACTGGACAGATATGAGAGTCCTCTTTCTAATGAAATTAGTTTCATCCAATTTGGATATCAGAGTAAAATGTTATGGTTGATCTACTTCAGACTATCAAAATAGTCCACCAAAGGACAGATTTTAGAATTATTTGAGTTTTAGAGGCGTTTTGGTCATTCCCTTTCCCAAAATCCATCAAAGCCCTATATTAAAGTCTATTAGAAGCATTTTATGTTATATTTCATTAAATTCCCTCAAAAAGAAAACCTTAAGCTCCCACATCCATCTTCAAGAACCTCCAAAGTTCACCAATAATTCTGCAAATTTATTAAAGATTCTAAGTTCCTATTTCAGGAACTCCAAGAACCATCATTCAAAGGCAAGATTAACATCTCAAAAATGAGTATCGATCTAAAGTTCATCGTTCAAGGTATGTGGGGTTTTTCAACAAGAACTCTCTTTCGTTCTTATGCCCAAAAGTAATTTTCTTTACAAAGGCATGATTTTTATTTGATTTCTAAGAATTTGAAGCATGAACCTATATCTTATGATGATTATTATGAAATCTTGATGTTTATAATTTTAAAAGATGAATTTACATGTGTGGAGATATAAAGCATAAATCTTGAATAATATTTATCATGATTTTGATATTTGGGTCGTGAATCCCCATTGGAAATTGTGTTTTTTGAGAAAGTGTGTGTTATAAGCACGTTTATGTTGAATATTTGGGATATTTTGAATGATTTGACCTTTTGGTCTTAATGGAGTTATTTTGAACTCGAGTGTGAAAGAAATCCACAACTTGGTTGATTTTGATAGATGGGAAGCACGATGACTCCCGATGTATATTTATATATTACTGAAATTGTTTTGTTAAGGATTGTCTTTGAAATGATCTGAGCTAAGTTTGGGAGAAATCTTTAGTACCGAGTGGGAGGTATAAAGTTACCTTACTTCCCTAGAACTGTGTGCCCCCGTAGGAGTGTGCCTGAGGCTGATTTATATAGTGATCACTAGTTTGTGTGGATTTGATATCGATAGTCCTACTCCAATGGCAAGGATAGGACGACTCTCCCCAACATGGTTTGTACGTTGGACTTTATGTAGCTCACATAGTTTATGTCGGTTATAGGATCTACCAGTGTGTGTGTGTTTCCTTATGTCTATGGTGAATGGTGAAATGATTTGAAAGTGGAATTGTGAAAGTTATTCTTTTGAAAGATTTAAATGATATTTACATTATGAGAATTGATATTCTTGATGAACTGAAACTGATTGACAAATTCTGTGATGACTCACATGTGTTATTGTACTTATTTCATCCTCTCATGATTATGATGATTTTCTTTGGGCTATGTGAGTCTTTCATACATCCTGTATATTTCTTATAAATATTTATGATGATAATGTTTATACAACTACATACACCCCCATATACACAGTTCCTTACCATGGTACTGACCCATATCTTTGGATGTGGGCTGCATTTTCTCAGAGTGTAGGTTCAGGTGCCCAGTTCTATGTTTGACAGTAATTCTTTGGGCACGCTGTTCTACATCCTCTGTTGTGGTGATTCCTCATGTTCTGAGGACATAATGTCTGATGTTGGTTTCATGGAATTGTTTACATTTGATAATTGAGTATGAGTTAGTTGGGGCATGTCTCAATGGCTCGCTGGTTATATTGATTCTCTTAGAGGCTTGTCAGACTAGTGTAGATGTTGGGAGTTGACTAATAAGTCGTATTTTTTTATCTTTCTAAAATTCTGTTATTCTTGGATAATGATTACTCTGTTGATATTTGAGGGTTATTTATGGAAACCCTCTTTGATTTGTGTTGAACTAAATAAAAATGGCTCAAAGGGTTATGTTGGGGATACTCGTAGACTCAAGCACCATGTGATGCTCCAAGACCCATTTTCTTGGGTGTTACAAACTTGGTGTTACAGCCTAAGGTTTTAAGGTGTCCTAGGGAGTCTGACAAGCCACTTTAAGTAGAGTATTGATCATCGGTGTGTAGCGCGCCATATCTACGAGCAAGAGGCTACAAGATATTTTAGGAAAAAGTATGATTCTTTATTTCATAAGTGTATCGTGCTTTAAGTGTCTCTCTTCTCTATTGATTTGTGCTCTTCTCTTTTAGAAATATGCCTCCTAATCGAGCGGGAAGAAATAATGATGGTTAACAACCTCAATCCACTGACCCATTGAATGAAAATGTGTCTCATACTAAATTTTGGGTAGCCTTTCAGGTGCTGGCCCAAGCTGTTACTGCTAATGTTCAGGCCAACCCAGACCCAACTCCACAGCAGCAAGGAGGTGATTTAGCTGCTGCCAGGATTCGTGACTTCATGCGGATAAATCCACCAGAATTCTATGGGTCCAAGTCTGATAAGGATCCATGGTTGTGTTTAGAGAAGGCGCGGAAGATTACTCAGTTGATGTATGTAAGGAACATAGTGTGGATTTGGCTGCGTATAGGTTGAAAGACCTTGCTTATGATTTGGTTTTTCCTTAGAAAAAAGGTAGAGGTAAGGGAACTATCCGTACAACTTGGCAAGAGTTCCAGGATGTATTCCTGGATATGTTTTTCCCTTTGGAGATGAGGGATGCGAAGGTGGAAGAGTTTATGAACCTGTAACAGGGCTCTATGACTGTTAGGGAGTACTGTCTAAAGTTCAATCAGTTGGCCAAGTATGCTCCTAACTTAGTGGATGATAATGGGGCTAGTATGAGTAAGTTTATGAATAGAGTGTCTAGTTATGTGATTAAGCAGTGTAGGTCTGCTATGCTAAATAGTGAGATGAATCTTTCTAGGCTGATGACTTATGCCCAATAGATTGAGGAAGATAAGATTAAGGAGAGAGATAGAATGAGAGGGAATAAGAGAGCTAGGTCTGAGCAGAATGGACAGGGTTAGACTACATCCTAGGGAGGGAGTCACCCTTCGTATAAGGATTATTCGCCTATGCCAACACCGTCATCTGCTAGTGCTCTCATGCCTAGAGGTTGGTAGGAGTAAGGTAGCAGGTCAGATGCATCCAGGTCCTAGTACAGTGCTGGCAATAAGCCAAATTATCCACTGTGTCCTAAGTGTAGTAGGGCTTATTTAGGTGAGTGTTGGGGTAAGAAGAGGGATTGTTTTTGGTGTGGTAACATGGGTCACTGAGTTATAGATTGTCCACAGGATGGACAAAGGCATCGGGACTATCGCCCTCAAACCCAGACTCAAACTGTTAGTGCTCCAGTTCCAGCGACTCGCCCAGCCCTAGCTCAGGGCACCTCTTCTAGCAATGCTGGTGGGCAGCACCAGAATAGATTCTATGCTTTATCATCCCGCCAGGAACAGGAGGACTCTTCTAATGTTGTTACTTGTATGCTTTGTACATTTCAGTTTGATGTGTATGCTTTGTTGGATCCTGGATCTAGTTTCTCAGATGCTACATATGTGGTTGCTGTGAATTTTGAAATGAGTCATGAGATTATTCCTGAGACTATCCTAGTTTCTACCCCAGTGGGTGATTCGATTATTGCCCAGAAAGTGTATAAAGTATCATGTTACCGTTCTTCATAGAGTCTTGTTGGCTAATCTGATTGAGTTAGACATGGTAGATTTTGATGTGATTCTGGGTATGGACTATCTGTATTCTTGTTATACATCTATTGATTGTCGGACCCGAGTGGTCAAGTTTTAGTTTTTGGGTGCATCCGTGTTTGAGTGGTCTGGGAATTCTGTGTCACCCAAGAGTTATTTTATCTCTTACCTCAAAGCTAGAAAGCTTATTTCCAAGGGGTGTATTTACCATTTGGTTATAGTCAAAGACACTAAGTTTGAGACTCTAACTTTCTTGTCTGTTAACGTCGTCAATGAGTTTTCTGATGTCTTTTCGGATGATCTCCCAAGGATACCACCTGATAGAGAGATAGAGTTCAGGATTGATGTTCTTCCCGATACTCAACCCATTTCTATTTCTCCTTACCATATGGCCCCTGTAGAACTTAAGAATTTGAAAGAGAAACTCAAAGATCTACTAGGTAAGGGTTTCATAAGGTCCAGTGTATCTCCTTGGGGTGATCCTGTGTTGATTGTAAGAAAGAAAGATGGCTCTTTGCGTATGTGTATTGATTACCGCCTACTGAATAAAGTCACCATAAAAAATAAGTACATCCTTCCAAGAATAGATGATTTGTTTGACCAATTGCAAGGTGCAAGTTATTTCTCAAAGATAGACCTTCATTCTGGTTATCATCAACTCAAAGTTAGGGAGTGTGACATCTTGAAAAGCGCTTTCCAAACTCGTTATGGCCATTTTGAGTTTCTTGTTATGTCTTTTGGTTTAACTAATGCCCCAATAGCTTTCATGGACATCATGAATCGAGTGTTCAGACCATATCTGGATATGTTTGTCGTAGTGTTCATCAATGATATACTGGTGTACTCCCATAGTAAGGATGAACATTTTAATCATCTCCGAATTGTCTTGCAAACCCTTAGAGATCACAAGTTGTTTGCCAAGTTCAATAAGTGTGAGTTTTTGCTAAGTTTAGTTGCTTTTCTAGGTCATATCATTTCTTTCAAGGGTATAAGAGTTGATCCCCAAAAGACCGAAGCTGTTGGAAATTGGCCTAGACCTATTTCTCTGACTGATATCTGAAGCTTCACGGGTTTAGCTAGCTATTACCGCCATTTTATTGAGGTTTTCTCCTCTATAGCATCTCCTATGACTCGGTTGACCCAAAAGAAAGTAAAGTTCTTAAGGTCTGAATCTTATGAGAATAGTTTTTAGGAATTGAAGGCTCGACTCTCTTCAGCCCCTATTTTGACAATGCCTGGTGGTGTTGATGGTTTTGTGGTGTACTATGATGCTTCGAGAGTTGGGTTGGGTTATGTATTGATGTAGAAGGGTAAGGTGATAGCTTTTACTTCTAGACAGTTAAAACCCCATAAGAAAAATTACCCCACCCATGACGTTGAGTTGGCTGCTATTATGTTTTCTGTGAAAATCTAGAGACACTATTTGTATGGTGTTGATGTTGATGTTTTGACTGATCATAAAAGTCTGCAGTATGTGTTTACCTAGAGTGAATTAAATCTTAGGTAGAGACGATGGTTAGAATTGTTAAAGGACTATGATATAAGTGTGTTGTACCATTCGGGCAAAGCTAATGTTGTGGCAGATACCCTACGTAATGTGTTCATGGGTAGTATTTCGCATCTGGTAGAAGGTAAGAAAGAGTTGGCTCATGATGTACATTGTTTGGATAGATTGGGGGTTAGGTTGTTTAACTCTGCTGAAGGTAGTATAGGGGTTCAGAGTAGTTTCGAATACTCCTTTGTTTCGAAGTGAAGGAAAAACAATACTTAGATGCTAGTTTGGTCAGACTGAAGGAGTCAGTCAAGGACCAAAAAGTAGAGGTTTTCTCCCAAGGGGGAGATGGTGTATTGAGATTGCAGGGTAAGTTGTGTGTCCCGAATGTTGATGATCTGAGATAGAGGATTATGGCTGAAATGCAGGGGGCACGATATTCTATTCATCTTGGTGCCACCAAGATGTGCCGAGACTTGCGGGAAATCTATTGGTGGAGTAGCATAAAGAAAGATATAGCATCATTTGTAGCTAAGTGTGCAACATGCCAACAGGTTAAGGTTGAACACTAAAGACCTTGTGGTATGATGCAAGAGATTAGTATTCCCACTTGGAAGTGGCAAGAGATAAATATGGACTTCGTGATTGGTGTACCTACTTCCTGATACCATCATGATTCAATTTGGGTTGTGGTTGATAGGTTGACTAAGTTTTCTCATTTCTTGCCTATTCATACTTCATATATTGCTGAGGATTATGCTAGATTGTATATCCGAGCGCTAGTCAGACTGCATGGAGTCACCTTGTCTAACATTTCGGATAGGGGTACTCAGTTTACCTCACAATTTTTGAAATCTTTTCAGAAGGGTCTTGGTACCCAAGTGCTTTTGAGTTCTACTTTTCATGCAGACCGATGGTCAGACTGAGTAGACCATCCATACCTTAGAGGATATGTTGAGCACTTGTGCACTTGACTTTAAGGGAATTTGGGATGATCACTTACCGTTGATACAGTTTGCTTACAATAACAGTTTCCACTCTAGTGTTGGCATTGCTCTGTTTGAAGCCCTATATGGGAGGAAGTGTAGATCACCCATAGGTTGGTTCAAGGTGGGTGAAACAGCTATGAGTGGTCCTGATTTGGTATTTGAGGCTATGGAAAAAGTTAAGTTGATTTGGGAAAGGTTGAAAACTGTGCAGAGTCGTCCGATATCATATGCAGATGTTATAAGGAGAGAGCGTGAGTTTGAAGTTGGTGACCTAGTGTATCTAAAGTTTCATCCATGAGGGGGGTAATGAGATTCGAAAAGAAGGTGAAGCTTAGTCACCGTTATGTTAGTCCTTACAAAATTCGTAGCCGTGTTGGTATGGTAGCTTATGTGGTCGAGTTACCTTCCAAGTTGTCCTCTGTTCATCCAATATTCCAAGTCTACATGCTTAGAAAGCATATTAGCGATGTTGTGGTAGTGGATTCCTCTGTGAGTGCTGACATTCAAGAAAATCTTTCTTTTGATGATATTCTTGTTGAGATTTTTGATTTCAGTGTCCGAAGACTAAGTTCCCTTGGTCAAGGTGTTGCGGTGAAACCAATCTGTTGAGGATGCAACTTGGAAAGCTGAGGTAGATATGCGATCCAAGTACCCACACCTATTTTCCGCGAAGTCCGATAAAGCTGAAGGTACCGTTCTTTCCTAAATCATGCACTTTTGAT
>NW_025872938.1:2917-13122 GCF_002878395.1 Capsicum annuum | reverse complement strand
TGCATACTTTTTGTAGTCAAACCAATTTCACAACATGGGATTGATGTCATTACCACTTTAATTATCAATATTCACAAATTGAGGGAAATCACAATCCCCTAGTTTATTCACCATACCCATGCACCCCACAAGTTCAAAATAATTATTAGGGCATGAATAATCATATGTAAACCATGAAAAAACATTATTCAAACATAAATATTCAAAACCCTCAACCCATGTTCCAAAACCAACATTAAAACCGTATGAATAGTACTTTAAAATATATTTTTTTAGCAAAGTAATAATTTGGGAAGAGTAATATTCCTGAAATACCTAATATTATGGAGAAAATTCAACCTTTGAAGCTCTACTTGACCCACTTCTTGGAAACCCTAAATATAGATGCTTGAGCAACTTGAGAGAGAAAAAAGAGTGTTTGGAGTATGTTATTGATGAAAATAGGGCCCCAAGTATGTTTTTAGGTTGTGGGGTATTATTGGGATAAGAGAAAAATGTCTAAAATTCCCCCATTTAAAAAACTGAAAAAATAAACCGTCAGTCGTTACAGGTCTCATTACGACTCATTATGGCTCGTCTCAATGATTCATTGTCAAGACAGTGTCACCAGACACACACACTATTGACCTTAGGACTCGTATACCATGGCTCTTAATGGGACCCTACAACTTGTAGGGTTCAGTCGTAGCCAATACAGAAACCATTTAGGTATACATTGGACATCCTATAATTTGCAGACAATGACCCATAATGAGTCTTCATGACTCGTAGTGAGCCACTCATACTTAGAGCAGAAGACTTAGTCATACACACTGGTTAGACTATGATTTGGTCCAACGACTCATCTAACGACTCGTCAAGACTCCCTATTACTCGTAGGGTAAGTCGTAGTCAGGACAATGAGGATAAAATTTCAAAAAATTTTAAGGAACAAAAATATGGGGTTTTACAAAAATATATATTTTTAGTTTCAATCCCACACCAACGTGAACAAAGATTAAGGAAAACTTTGTTACAACTAAACAATTAATCATTGCAGGTAATGTATCTAGTTCCTTCAATTAAATTAAGATGGTAAGGTTATAAATATTCCTTTGGCAATTGTAATAATATTTGAATGTCTATTTTACCATATATAGTGAATGTCTATTTATGAAAAAGTTAAAAACCCCAACTTTTGGGACAAAGTTAGTTTTGACGTTTTCCTTCATTGTTATTAACCCCTTAAGAAATACTTAAGAAAAATAAGACTAAGTTCACTTCTCTCCATTCTTCTTTTTCTCTGCTTTATATTTCACAACACGTTATCAGCATGAGGCTCAAACCAACTGAGATAGATGGAAAGATAATCTTTCATCACGTAAAACAAAACATTAAAACTTTTCAATAGTTTTGATTCTTTGAGTCTGTCTTGTTTTTTTACTGATTCTTTCTTGTTAGATTCAGATCTCAAAGAAGTTTTTTAATTGGACAAATTATTTGAATTGAGGATAGTAGTCAATTTTAGTAGTCCATAAAAAATTGAGAAAAGTTGACTAACGAGACAATCTTTTTCACTTTTGAGTTTGTGGTATCAGTTTATAAACATGATGGTTAGTATTTATCTCCACTTGTTAATTTGGAAAACTGTGATTATATATTTATGGAGCCTATAATATTTTTACCATGTTCTAAATTTTGTTAGTTATATATTTTATGTTTTGTTGAAATTTTTATACTTTGGACTATAAGTAAGTGATTAAGAGTAAGATGTTGGATTTATATTCATCACATCGAAAAGGTATATCTCGAGTTAGATTTTTAGTGCACCATGATGATAAGTTGTTGGGTTCAAGTCCCATCAATTTATAGGCTAAGAGACCTTTACATGGATAAGACATTGAGTTGGGATATCAATGCACCATATTGATGATATAATGATGGCTACGGTAAAATAATGTATATTTGATTGAAAATCATGAGATATGTCCCATTGAATATGCTCCATTTTTTGAAGTGAATCTGGTAGCAATGCATAATATGTTTGAAAGAAGATAAGCGATTAAATGCATGAATACTTATGTAGAGGGATAATATGATAATAATTATCAAAAGTAATAATATTTTCACATGCTTATTATGATTATAAGATATATTAGATAAGAATCTCTACATTATATTTATGCTTCGATTTGCTCATGCCTCGATTTGCTTCAGAAGTAGCAATATCATGAAAGAGGTTATAAGTTATCAAAATTTGATAGGATTAAGGCACAATTATATCTCATTCTAGGGAAATGAGAATTTTGATTGTTATAAGTATAGATTCATTCCCTAGGGTGAATGTGATAATATTTAGAAAAGCTTATCAATCAAACGTGCACTTGATTGTGGTGGAATCATAACTCACCTCTGAAAGAGGTAGAATAATTGAGAAGAGTTATTTTGAAATCTACTTTCAAAGTAGTAAATCTGAAATCTATTCATGTCATAGTAAATTTGAAATTTACTAACGTAAAAAATACATGTCATGATAAACTTGGAGTTTACTGGTATAAAAGTTCATAAATTGACATAAATGATTGTGACATTTCAAAGATGTGCATATTGAGTATTAGACATGTATTGAAGAATTAGAAGATTCTTCAAGAATTATTCATGTTGTTTGTTCTCGTGATAAGTTGGTTGGACCAACTAATTTTGAGATTGAATCCCTTAAATCTTGAAAGTATTCAAGGTGAATAATGGCAAATTCACCTATAATGTGATATATTGAAAATATGCATTAATAAGATGATCACATATATATTTATTGACAACCTACAGTTTAATATTCATAAATTTGTTTGCTTGATAAAATTGAGTTAATAGCATGATTTCTAGATTGTGTAATCAAGACAATTCATCTTGATAATGTTGTTTTGGCATTGAATGCCTTCAATAAATAGCCGAACCACTGCTAATGAGTACAAAGCTTCATGTGTTGATTTGAAATATGATATATTATATACAAAAGTACTTGTATGCATCAAACTAATTAATTATGATTAATTTCCTCTCAAAGTTGGTTCTGAGTCAGAAACCACATATTTACCATCTAATTTGATGTGCAATATACTATTAATGGATATACCATGATGCACAAAAATGGATTCCTCAAAGAAAATGAGGGATGTATTTGAGTTTTCCTAACATAAGAGGGAGATTATAAGAAGCTATGAAATATGTTAAGAATTATCATCGGATCCTCATTCAAAAGATTATTTAAGTCAAATAATGAAAGCATCTGCTGACTCAAATTTATTATCATATATAAGCTGCAAGTGCTCCTATTGTTTGTTCCTAAAGGATAAAACCTATGCATATGTAAAATGTGGTAGACCAATCGTTTTCAAATGAAATAATCTTTGAAAAAAAAGGAGCAAATAATCATAATAAGGAGACAATGTGCTCTTAAAGAGCCTACGACATAACACTTTATGAAACCTTATGAGAGGTTCCGGTACCTGAAAATAACAAAGTGATGAGATCTCAAAATGCTATTCAGATTGTGAACTGACACAATATGATATATCATCGATAATATCTTTGATACAATATTGGCGCAATATTATAAGAGATCACGGGGATTTAAAGTCTACGTTTATTTAAGTATGATGACGTAGAAATATTTATCAAGTGATATAAAAGGATGCATCTTGGTAAGCATAACACTTATTTGATTTGCAGTCTGAACACTAGAAGACGCTACACATGAAATGTTGAATATTGTCACTTGACAAATTTATATGAAAACTTTTTTTAAAGGATTCAAAATGTTTGAAGCATATAAATATTTCTGATAAATTTAATTATAATCTTTATATCGCATAAATTTATAACTTGAAAAATATTAAAACTCTTATAGGATTTTCAAAAGTCACAGATTATTTGCTGAAAAAAGCTGAGATGAGAAACATGCAAAATTGGATTGGATCCTGAAGAACAATATCTTAGGGGAATTGATGTACTAATGTATCTTGAAAATACTACAAGTCTCGATATAGCCTTTTTGGTTAATTTTGTTAGCAAGGTATAGTTCTGCTCTGACTAGGAGACATTAGAATGGGATCAAACACATATTATAGTACCTAAAAGGGACTATCGATATGGGATTATATTATTCAAAAGATTGTAATCCCAATTTTATTGGTTATGCTAATGTTGGGTATTTATCTAACCCACATAAATCTCAATCTCAAATAAGATATGTGTTCATATATGGGGCTACTATCATATCTTGGAGATCTACAAAGCAGTCTATCATAGCCACCTTATCGAACCATGATGAGATTATAGCTATTCATAAGACAAGTCGAGAGTGTGTGTGGTTGACTTCCATGATACATCTCATTTGAGAAAAATGTAGTTTGAAATGTGATAAAGTACCATAATTTTACATGAAGATAATGCAACATGCAGAGCACAACTTAAGGAGGGATTTATGACAGAAGATAAAATGAAGCACATTTCGACAAAGATTTTATATACACACAAGCTTCAAAAGAATGGTGATATGAACATGAAACGAATTCGTTCAAGTGACAATGTGGCTAATTATTCATTAAGGGGTGCGGATAACTTTAATAGATCTATTGTAGTATTCTTAACTTCTCTGAATATTTTTATTTTATTTATGTTCATACCTTAGGGGATGATTAAATGGTATTTGATTAAATTCTTTACTGTAGTATTCTTTAGTTTTTTTCTCTTAGTCTTTGTAATTCTTCTATATTATTTTTGAGGTATTCTAAATATTCTATATCTTTTGTTCTAAAATATTCAATTAAATTCTCTTTCATAAGCATTTCTTCTAATCTTATTTCTTCCATATCTTGTCTCCAATATTTTAAATACTCATAGTTTATCATTTTATTCTAAAGTAGTTGCTTGTTTACTAATTTTTGTGTAATATTCTATTCTAATTGTACTCTAATTTATATCTGAATTAAGGTTATTAATGCTATTAATTATCTCTCTTTCTTCTTCTCTTAATGAGTTTTTTATGTTATATAAACTATTATCTGTACTTTTTTCTAAATTTTCTAAGGTTTCTTTTACCTATATTAATTGTTCTTTTAGATTTTCCATTATTTCTTTGAGTCGGTTTCTATAATTAATTTCTTCATATAGGTCACTTTGGTTTTCTCTATTTTTTCTAATATATTCTAACATTTTAGTCTGAATAATATCTATCTGGGTAATTATCTAGGTATAGTTATTCTATCCAATTTATAATTTCAATGTCATAGTATAATATTTTTCTAATAATATTCTCTTAGTATCTATAATTTCTATATTTCTAAGTATATATAAAATTAATATTTTAAGATTATCTGTCATTTAAAATTGTTTAAATACTTTATTATAATATTTTTAGTTTTTTGTTTTAATCTCATTAATTCTTCTATATTTTCACTGAGAAATTGTATATATTTTATATATTTAGTCCTCATACATTCATCTAAATTTGTTTTCATTTGTTTTTCTGTTGATTGTATATTTTTCATATTCATTTTCCAAAATTTTAAATATACATAATTTATCATGGTTGATATGTAGGTTTGGTGTATAAGCATTTGTAAGAGTAGTTAGGTAAGTGAGGTATATAATTTACTCTAGTCATAAAATATTTATCAAATATTTTTTCTAATATGATTTTTCTTATATCTATAATTTCTATATCCTTAAGTACATATAAAACAAGTATTTTAAATTTATCTACCATTTCGTCAGATAAATAAGTATTCATTTTTCATATGATGCTTTTTCAAAATATTCCCTTCAATCATACACATAACAAAATATGATCACTTTAGATTACTAAATACTAGATTATTCTTAAATAACATATTCTTCGGTCACTATTAGCATGGTAATCTGGATACTTTTCCCTTAAACAACGCCTCTACTCTGGCTACTCCCTTATCACGGCTTTCTTGCCTCACCGGTTTCACTTTTAGGATGGCATAGTTCTTAGGAATTTTTCTCCTTTTCCACTTTGCTAATAAACTTCTTAACATGCTATTTTTTGAATAATTCTACTATAAAGCAACTAACATGAACTTATTTTATCATATCATGATTTTTAGGAATTTATAAATTTAGCTATTCATAATAGTAAATGAATATACCTGTTCTAGTAGGTCTGATAATTCTAAACTTTGTTCCTCCATAGATTTTTCCATTGAAATATACCTGTTTTTTAATAAATAATCAAAATATTTGTTTTGGACAAGAGAGAGTTTTTGCTCCAACGTATGAAGGCTTGCCTTTTCTGCTGCATTCCATGCCTCTATTTATAATAATAAAATGAATAATTTATATGGTTCCTACGTATTCTTCCTGATATTACAAAAGTAAAAAAAGGAGGCTATCCTAATATATCTCTTTACACGTTTCCTAAATAATTACATCTTTCAAAAAGTCTTATAAAGACAAAGAAAACAATTATGGAAAGTGCCAAAAAGTCTTAAAGTAAATAGTATAATTTACGTAAAGTTTTCAAGAAAAAGTATCTATTCTTTCATATGTCACTTTCAACTTTAATTAACTTGTCTCTCTATTATTGCTCTGTTGTTATTTTCTTCTTGTCGTATTTGCTGTTTTTCTATCTTCTTTCCAGCTGGCATGCTTATCTTCATTCTAGCTGTACGTCTGGTATAGCGTTATCTTCTCCTTTATATCTCGAACATTGATGGTCTAGATATTTGTGTCCAATTATCTTGCAATATCTTGTTAATAATCCGTCTGAAATAAATCCTTTCTTAATTGCTCTTGTAGTAGATTATTTTTCTGGGTTAAGTAACGTCATTACCCATTGTCTGACATCTTCCATATCTATTTGTCGTAGTTCTCTTGAATTTGAATAAATCATTTTATGATCTCTTGAATAATAGCTCCATATTGGGTTTCCATTGATATAATTATTTGCTAATTCTTGAATAATTGTAGCTAGTCCAATAAGTCGTTTATTTGAATAGAAATCAGGTATCTCTATTATGGGTATCTCTGTCTGCTGTACAATATCTTCCGGTATAATCATATCTCTGTTTAATCCTATTTTTATAACTTGTATAACTGGTTTGATCTCGTCGTATAATATCTCTGCTGGTGCAGTATAAAACTTTATATAAAATAGATTTCCTTTGGTTACTCTTTTATAAGTGGTGAATATTTTATGTAATTCTTCCATAGCTGATAGTTCTTTTCCATCTTGGGTATATATGGTATTTAATAATCCATAGTCGAAACAAATTTTTATTAGGCTTGGGTTAGTTTTGGGTAGTGCGATTAGCTTGTTATGACCTTGCAATCTTTGGGCTATATAGTTTGTGTTTAGTTCTCGAATATCTGTAACTCGGGGGTTAAGGTTTAGAAAAGTTTGTACTTTGTAGATATTTTCTATGTATTCTCGGGCTAGATGGTTATAAGTTTTTTTATCTTGGTTCAAACTATTTCGATATGTGGTAATTTATGGGGGTATGTACAAGGAGTCTTTTTGTATTTTTGGTATAAATGGCTTCTCAAATATCTTATTCATGTTCTGGTATCTTTGTCCACTAACTCCTTTGCTTGTACCTGCAATTGTAGATTGATAAACGTTATGGGTTTTATGGAGTGTCCCAACGTCTCCTTTTATCTCTGGAATTTTAATGTCTTCCGATCGATATAGCTCTGCACACTGCTGAGTTAGCTGATTTGTAGCTTCAGACTTCAGTTTAACTTCATTAGTCTTTAGCTTTTCTATTTCATTACTCATACTGTCCACTTTTATTGAAAGTGTAGTTAGGGTTTTGAGTATCTTTTCTAAAGCATCATCTTCTATTATATCAGTCCGTGTAGATTTGTCTTGATATGTAATCTGCAATAACATTGTTGTTAGTACTAATTACTTCTATTGTAAACGTAAAATTTAATATATTCACTACTAGTCTCCGAATCTCTTTTGTTGTAATTGAATTTCATATTTTCTTTGTTAGCCACCACCGAACCTGGGTATTATCTGTTCTCACTATAAATTTGTTATATACAATATATGGTTCAAATGCTAATAAACATTTATATAATGAACATAATTCTTTTCTATTTATTTTCCATTTTATTTCTGTTTCATTAAACGTACCTGAGTAGTATCTGCAATGATGTTCTAATTTTTCATTTTTGTATCTATATTTAAGTACTCCTCCATAACTATATTCACTTGCATCTGCTTCTACTATATATGTAAATTTTTTATTTTCATCTGGGAATTGCAATTTTGGTAACTTTTTACAAAGTATTTTTATTTTTGAACTAGTTTTTTTTTATCTTCTTCGTTGTAATTATATTCTACATCCTTTTTTAATTTTTTCTGTAAAGGCTTTAGGTTTTTTGCTAATTTTGGTATATATTCTCTTACTTGGTTTACTAATCCTAAAAATGATTGTAATTTCTTTTTAGTATCTAATTCTTCTTTTGAATTTATTATTTTTTGTACTATATGTTGCTGCATTTTTACTCTACTTTTATCTATTTGTATTCCTAAAAATTCTATCTGGTTTTTCATAATTCCGGCTTTCTTTTCACTTAAACTTATTCCCGATTTTTCTATTATATTTGTAAATTGTTCTAATAATTTTAAATGTTCTTCTTTAGTTTTTGTATATAATAGTATATCATTTATGTATACTATACAATTAGGTAATTGTTTAAAATAACTATCTATAAAATGTTGATATCTACCTGGTGCATTTTTATATCCAAATGGTAATACGTTCCATTTATAAAATTCCTGTGGTACCGTAAATGCGGTTAATTCCTTAGATTCTTCTTCTAACTTAAAGTGGTAAAATCCTGATTTACAGTCAAATTTACTAAAAATAGTTATATCCTTGTATTTGTCTTATTTTTAATGTATTATTTGGTATTAAATAATTATATGTCATAGTTTTTGCATTTAAATTTCTATAATCAATAATCATTCTACTTTTACCTCTTTTTTGTTCACTATGTTTATTTACTATAAATGCTGGACTATTGTGTTTACTATTACTTTTTTGTATATACTGTTTTTCTAATAATTCATCTATGTGCATTTTAAATTCTTTTAAATCGTCAAAATTATATGTTAATGGTTTTTGAGTTATTATGCTATTTTTATACTAGTTTTATGTTTTTCCTATCCTTTTAATGGATCTTCACTATATAATTGTCTTAATTTTTTCTTTATTATTTCTACCTTATCTATTGAAAATATAGTTATTTCTTTTTTATTTATCGAAAAAACAACTAGTTCTACTATGTATTCTATATTTTTTATATTTTCTAACTTTTGTGTAATTTTTTTCACTTCCTTCTATCCAATCAGTTTTCTTTCTTATTTTATTAATAACTCTTTTTGCTCTTACTTTTTGTTTACATGGTGTTGTAAACCACCAATCTGTTTTAGTAATTATATGTGGGTATAATTTATCTAAAAATGACATTCCTAAAAGCATATCTTTTGATGTTAGTTCATAATTATAGACTTCTTCTATTGTTATTAATTTATCCCATATCTGTATTTTTACATTTTTAGTTTTATATGTAATTAAGCTTCCTTCATTATTAAATCCTTTAACTACTATTGGTGTTTTTAATTTATCCCATTTACTTTTTGGTAAACAATTGTATCTACATAAGTTTGCTTCTGCTCCTGTATCTATCATAGGTGTATAATACCTATTATAATAACCTTCTATTATTATTTTTACAAGTACATATATTTTCATATCATGTTAAAGTTCTTTTTATGAATAATCTTTCTTTATTATATGTTATAGATAATTGTGTATGTTCTATATTGCATGGTTTTACTTGTTTTAACCATTTTATTCCTAATATTATGTCTGCCTTTTGCATTTCTTCCTTTATTTCAAATTCTATTTTTATTTTTCTGACTCCTATTATTATTTCTTTTTATGTCGTATCTTTAATGTTTATTAGACTCCTTGGTAGATCTGGGCATATATCACTATTATATTTTATTTCTTCACTTTTTACTAGATATTTTGCTATATAATTTTCTTCTTGTCCTGTGTTTAAAAGTATTAAATATTCTTTTTCATTTATTGTTCCTGTTATATAATATTGATTTAAATTAACTGTTGAAGTTGTTTCATAACTTTTTTTTTTATGAGCTTGATCATTCTGGTTTTTCATGAGCT
>NW_025872938.1:0-2817 GCF_002878395.1 Capsicum annuum | reverse complement strand
ATTCTGGTTTTTCATGAGCTATTCTTTTTGTTGTGCTTATTCTGTCATTTATTATTTCTAAATCTTCTTCTATATCTATATTTTTGTAACTATAGTCATTATTATCTATTGTTTTACAAATTGTTCAAAAGGACTTTCTATTTGTATTTTATTAATTTTATTTTTTCCTGTTATTTTATGTTTTATTGTTAGTACATATAGATTTTTACATCTTACTGTAAATATTTGACTTCCTAGGGTTAGTTCTATCCCTGATATTTTCCAATATAATATTAATGATTTATCTATATTTTTATCTGTTATTGCTACTGAATAATTCTCACTTATTATAAATTTAAATTTTTAGTATATTAAATTTTCTTTTATAGCGGTTATTATAGTTTTTTCTATAGGTTCTATAATTTTATTATCTGCTAAATATAATTCTATTGGTGTATCTATTCCTTCTCTAAAACATGCTTTTATCAATATCTCTGTTCCTCCAAGGTGTACATATTTTATTGGGTCTTTACTTTTTAATCGTTTATTTCTTTATTAACTATTCTTTTTGTTACTAGTGGTATACTAGCTCTTCCTTTTGCATATCTACGATCTATTATATGTTCTTTTTGGCTTACTACGTAGTATTGTTCCTTTTTTCTACTAAATATATTTTTTATTGTTGGTATGTTAAATATTTTTTCTACACTTAAGTCTAACTCTTTTCCTTTTATTTCATCAAATATATTACTGTCAAATATTATTTTTTGATCTGTTCCTTCTTCATTTAAATATTCTTCCTTTGTTATTATTTTTATATCTTCTTTAGTTATTTGGTTCATTTTTATATCTTCTTCGGTCATTTGATTCATCTAATTCACTATCTATTTCATTATCTGTTTCATTCTCCGAAATTTCATATATACTATCTTCACTTTCTATTTCATAATCTATATAATCTATCTGCATATATTCTATATTTTCTATTTTTATTTTTGATATTTATTTATTTATTGGATTTTTTGGTAATTTACAATCTCTAGCTAAATGTCCTAATTTTTCACAATTATAACAAGTACATTCTTTTATAGATTTCTTTTTTCTATATGGTCTTTTATGTTTATAATTTTTTACATAATATCTTTTTCTTGGTTTGTTATATTTATATCTTGATTTTTTGTATTTCATATATTTCTTGTCTTTTTCTTTTCTTATAATATCTTTCTTCACATCCAAATTGAGGTGCTATTTTATCTTTGCAACATGCTAAATTTCTTATTAATATTTTTTTTATTTTTATTTCTTCTCTATATTTTTCACATAGATTTCTATACCATTGTTGTAAAAATTTTATTTTTGCTTCTAGGGTATCTACTATTTTTGCCTGTACTCTATTTCCCTTATGAGGTTTTGTCCCACTGGATTTTTTTGTAAGGTTTCTAACGAGTCAACTTATATGCATATTATTAGAGTTGTGTACTTTTTTCCCTTCACTAGATTTTTTTTCCATTGAAATTTTTAATAGGGTTTTAACGAGGCATATTATCTATCAATTAGTCATTCAAGGGAGAGCATTATAAATGTATTACCATATATAATGAATGTCTATTTTACCATATATAGTGAATATTTATTTATGGAAAAGTTAGTAAACCTAACTTTTGGGACAAAGTTAGTTTTCCCTTATAGATAAAGGGATTTTCCTTTATTGTTATTAACCCCTTACGAAATTCTAAAGAGAAATAAGAATAACTCTCTTATCTCTATTCTTCTTGTTCTCTGCTTTATATTTCATAACAGATAAGAAGTTAATTACTACTCCCTCTGTTTCGGAATAAGTGAATTGTTGGGGTATTTATTGGTGTTTCAAAATAAGTGATTCATTGAGTTTTTTTTCAAATTTGTCCTTATGATTTGACAACCAATTAACTTTTGAAAAGGTATTACAAGGTCAAGTTTTTCTTTTTTTTTTGCGGTAAAAATGGAAAGTTGAGTTAAATTTATGTCTTTAATGCTTTTTTCTTAATATGCGTGCCAAAATCTAACAATTCATTTATTATGAAACGGAGGAAGTACTATTTTAGAAGAGCCTTATTATTACTTTAATACTTTTTTAACTTTACTACTATTTTAGAAGTGCCTTAATTTCAACATAGTTGTGTCATCACAAGGGTAATTTTGCCATTTCATGTTTATCTAAGTTGTTCCAATTTGTCCGAATGACGTAACACAACTTTTACTTCCACGAATTTTTCCTCTTCAACCACATCTCATCTTCTTTTCTCAATTTTATCCATGACCGATAAGTATTCATAGTTTAATTGCACAATTGATGGTTTTGTTATTCAGGTTTTCTCGGTGAGAGTTAGATACGATAAATTTCTTGGTCATTAGCACACTCTTCCGCGCTTCACCGTGGTTAACTTTCAATTTGTAGTTTTTCATTCTTGGGTTATCTAGTTGAATTTAAAGTTTAAATTTGTATATATTCTGCTATGGCTTTTTTGATGATCGTTTGGTTGATTTTTATTTTTTCATGAATGTAGTTGGATTGGAAGTTTGGTTGATTTTAGCTTTTCCACCAATTTAGTTCTACACATTTCGATTTTGGGGGTTTAAAGGTGAATGAGAGGAATAGTTGAACATACTAAGCAACTTTGGTTTGGTTGATATAGAAACCATAAATGGATTGAAAGTATTCTCCCAAAACCTCACTTATAAGAGATTTTATTAAGTATGTTGTTGTTATTTAATCGAAGTCTCATGAGAAATTGAGGTGATATCAACTATTATGAAGTTAAACTAAGTTTTGAAACTGATAAGAAAGTTAAAATAAGG
>NW_025872937.1:3359-8573 GCF_002878395.1 Capsicum annuum | reverse complement strand
AGGCACATTTCCACGCCTTGTCCAAATATTTTTATGTTAGTATTTACACCGAGTTTGAGAAGATTCAAAAGTTTGTGAAGGGGTTGGATGTTTTTCTTTAGCTAGTTATGACTTAGACAATTGTGTATGGGGCATCATTTAGAGTATTATGGATCATGCTAAAATGACTGAGTTTATTCTTTGAGAATCTTATGGAGGCACCAAGAAGATTGTAACGCCCCGGAAAATGGGTCCCGGAGCATCACACGGTGCTTGAGGCTACGAGTAGCCCCAAGCTAACCCATTGAGCCATTTTTATTCAGTTCAACACAAATCAACGAGGTTTCCATAAATAACCCTCAAATATCAACAGAGTAATCATCGTCCAAGAATAAAAGAATTTAAGAAAGATAACAAAATATGACTTATTAGTCAACTCCTAACATCTATACTAGTCTGACAAGCCTCTAAGAAAATCAATAAAACCAGATAACCATTGCGACATGCCCCAACTGACTCATACTCAGTTATCAAATGTAAAAAATTCTGTGAAACTAACATCAGACATCACGTCCTCGGAACATGAGGACTCACCACAATAGAGGATGTAGAACAGCGTGCCCGAAGAATCACTGTCGAACCTAGAACTGAGCACCTGAACCTATATTCCGAGAAAATGCAGTCCACATCTGAAGATGTGGGTCAGTACCATGGAAAGGAACCGAGTATATAGGGGTGTATGCAGTTTTATAAACATCATCATCATAAATATTTATAAGAAATATGCAGGATGTATGAAAGACTCACATAGCGCGAAGAAAATCATCATAGTCACGAGAGAATGAAATAAGTATCATAACACATGTGAGTCATCATATAATTTGTTAATCACTTTCAGTTCATCAAGAATATCAATTCTCATAATGTAAATATCATTTAAATCTTTCGAAAGAATAACTTTCACAATTGCACTTTCAAATCACTTCACCATTCACCATAGACATAAGGAAACACACACACACTGGAGATCCTATAACAAACATAAATCATGTGAGCTACATGGTGTCCAACGTACAACCCATGTTGGGGAAAGCCGTCCTATCCTTGCCACCGGAGTAGGACTATCGATATCAAATCCACACAAACTAGTGATCACTATATAAATCAGCCCCAGGATCACTCCTACGGGGAGACGTAGTTCTAGGGAAGTAAGGTCGCTTTTTACCTCCCACTCAGTGCTAAAGATTTCTCTTGGACTTAGCTCAGATCATTTCAAAGACAATCCATAACAAAACAATTTTAGTAATATGTAAATATACATCGGGAGCCATCATGCTTCCCATCTATCAAAATCAACCACGTTGTGGATTACTTTCACACTCGAGTTTAAAACAACTCCATTAAGACCAAAAGGTAAAATCATTTAAAATATCTCAAATATTCAACATCAACGTGCTTATAGCACACACTTTCTCAGAAAAAACACAATTTTCAATGGGGATTCACGACTCAAATATCAAAATCATGATAAATATCGTTCAAGATTCATGCTTTATATCTCCACATATGTAAATTCATCTTTCAAAATCATAAACATCATGATTTCATGATAATCATTATAATATATGGGTTCATGCTTCAAATTCGTAAAAATCAAATAAAAATCATGTCTTTGTAAAGAAAATTACTTTTGGGCACAAGAACAAAAGAGAGTTCTTATTGAAAAACCCCATATACCTTGAATGATGAACTTTAGATCGATACTCGTTTTTGAGATGTTAATCGTGCCTTTGAATGATGGTTCTTTGAGTTCTTGAACTAAGAACTTGGAATCTTGAATAAATTTGCAGAATTAATGGTGAACTTTGGAGGTTTTTGAAGTTGGATGTAGGAGCTTAGGGTTTTCTTTTTGAGGGAATTTGATGAAATATAACATATAATGCTTCTCATAGACTTTAATATAGGGTTTGGACGGATTTTAGATGAGGGGGAATGACCAAAACGCCCCTAAAAATTAAATAATTCTCGAATCTGTCCTTTGGTGGATTGTTTTAATAGTATGAAGTAGATCAGCTATAACGTTTTACCCCGGTATCAAAATTGGATGAGACTAATTTCATTAGAAAGATGACTCTCATATCTTTTCGTTGATATATAATATCTCAGCCAGATCATTGTGTACGAGGATTTATGATCGTTTGAAGTTGACCCAAAAATTTGCTCTTGATAGGCTAAAGTAGATAGACCATAAATTTTTGCTTCGATAGACAAATTGGATGAAACCAATTTCATTGGAAAGAGGACTCGCAGAGATTTCTGTTGATATATAGTAGATCACCCAGATCATTATGTACAAGGAGGTATGATTGTTTAAAGTTGGATCAAAAATACGCCAGGCCTCAGTACTTTTTCCTGCACGTTTTATTGTTCACTACTGTTCATAGTTCGATCGGAATATTCATAACTCATTGCTCGGGTGTCCGTTTTGGATGATCCATATATCATTGGAAAGATTATTAGATACTCTATGCAATGGTGGGTTATAATCTAAGAAATTACACATGGAAAATTTATAATTCATTTTAGAAGATAGAACCCCATAAGTTTACGCAGAAAATTTCAACAAAAAATTTCCCGGGGTATTACATTATCCCCCCCTTGGAAACATTCATCCTCGAATGATGCTAGACATGCCAAGATTAGATAGGGAATAGAGCATACATCTGAAACCATTCGTTAGACTCATCACCACATTATTTCTCACTCCGAATGTAACATAGAATGTATAAATTCAAGAAACTACAGTTGAACACATAATTAATTACAGCTGAACTGCTACAACTTTTATAAAACGTGCATGATTTGGGAAAGAATGGTACCTTCGGGTTGATCGGAGTTCGGAAAAAATAGGTGCGGGTACTTGGATCGCATATCCGCCTCAGTTTCCCAAGTTGCACCCTCAACAGATTGGTTTCGCCACAACACCTTGACCAAGGGAACTTCTTTGTTCCTTAGTCTTTGGACACTGAAATCTAGAATCTCAATAGGAATCTCATCAAAAGAAAAATTCTCTCGAATGTCAGCACTCACAGAGGAATCCACTACCACAACATCGCTAATATGCTTTCTAAGCATGGAGACATGGAATATTGGATGAACAGAGGACAACTCGGAAGGCAACTCGACCTCATAAGCTACCTTACCAACATGGCTAAGAATTTTGTAAGGACCAACATAACGGGGACTAAGCTTCCCCTTCTTTCTGAATCTCTTCACCCCCTTCATGGGTGAAATTTTCAGATACACTAGGTCACCAATTTTAAACTCAAGGTCTCTCCTTCTAATATCTGCATATGACTTCTGACGACTCTGTGCAGTTTTCAACCTTTCCTTAATCAACTTAACTTTTTCCATAGCCTCAAATACCAAATCAGGACCACTCACAACCGTTTCACCCACCTCAAACCAACCTATGGGTGATCTACACTTCCTCCCATATAAGGCTTCAAACGAAGCCATGCAATACTAGAGTGGAAACTGTTCTTGGAAGAAAACTCTATCAATGGTAAGTGATCATCCCAACTTCCCTTAAAGTCAAGTGCACAAGCTCTCAACATATCCTCTAAGGTCTAGATGGTTTGCTCAGCCTGATCATCAGTCTGTAGATGAAAAGCAGAACTCAGAAGCACTTGGGTACCAAGACCCTTCTGAAAAGCTTTCTAAAATTACGAAGTGAACTGAGTACCCCTATCCGAAATGTTAGATAAGGGAACTCCATGCAGTCTGAATAGCTCTCGGATATACAATCTAGCATAATCCTTAGCAGTATATGAAGTATGAACAGGCAAGAAATGAGCGGACTTAGTCAACCTATCAACCACAACCCAAATGGAATCACGATGGTGTTGGGAAGGAGGTAAACCAATCACGAAGTACATATTTATCTCTTCCCACTTCTAGGTGGGGATACTAAACTCTTGCATCATACCACCAGGTCTTTGGTGTTCAACCTTAACCTGTTGGCATGTTGCACACTTAGCTACAAACGCTGCTATATCTTTCTTTATGCCACTCCACCAATAGATTTCCCACAAGTGTTGATACATCTTGGTGGCACCAGGATAAATAGAATATCGTGCCTTGTGCGTTTCACCCATAATCCTCTATCTCAGATCATCAACATT
This sequence comes from Capsicum annuum, assembly GCF_002878395.1. Taxonomy (NCBI): domain Eukaryota; kingdom Viridiplantae; phylum Streptophyta; class Magnoliopsida; order Solanales; family Solanaceae; genus Capsicum; species Capsicum annuum. The sequence goes on along the minus strand of NW_025872937.1, from coordinate 4,410 downwards.
TGGGATACACAATCTACCCTGCAATCTCAACACACCACTCCCCCTTGGGAGAAAACCTTCACTTTTTGGTCCTTGACTGACTCCTTCAGTCTGACTAAACTAGCATCTAAGTATTGCTTTTCCTTTACTTTCGAAACCAAGGAGGATTCGGAACTACTCTGAACCCCTATACTACCTTCATCAGAGTCAAACAACCTAACCCCTAATATACCCAAATGATGTACATCACGAGCCAACTCTTACCTTCTACCACATGCGAAACACTACCCATGGACACTCTACTTAGGGCATCCTCCATAACATTGGCCTTGCCCGGATGGTACAACACACTCATATCATAGTCCTTTAATAATTCTAACCATTGTCTCTGCCTAATATTCAATTCTCTCTGGGTAAACATATACTGCAGACTCTTATGATCAGTGAAAACATCAACATGGAAACCATACAAATAATGTCTCCAGATTTTCAAAGCAAACACAACAGCAGCCAACTCAAGGTCATGGGTGGGGTAATTTTTCTCATGGGGTTTCAACTATCTAGAAGCATAAGCTATCACCTTACACTTCTGGATCAATATGCAACCCAACCCAACTCTCGAAGCATCACAGTACACTACAAAACCATCAACACCATCAGGCAAAGTCAAAACAGGGGCTGAAGTGAGTTGAGTCTTCAACTCCTGAAAACTCTTCTCACAAATTCGGACCATAAGAACTTCACTTTCTTTTGGGTAAACCGAGTCATAGGAGATGCTATAAAGGATAAACCCTCAACAAAATGGTGTTAATAGCCAGCTAAACCCAAGAAACTTCGGAATCAGTCAGTGAAATAGGTCTAGGCCAATTTCTAATAGCTTCGGTCTTTTGGGGATCAACTCTAATACCCTTGGAAGAAATGATATGACCCAGAAAAGCAACTGACCTTAGCCAAAACTCACACTTACTGAACTTGGCAAATAACTTATGATCTCTAAGGGTTTGCAAGACAGTTTGGAGATGATTAGAATGTTCATCCTCACTACGGGAGTACACCAGTATATCATCGATAA
>NW_025872937.1:0-3259 GCF_002878395.1 Capsicum annuum | reverse complement strand
TTGGGGATCAACTCTAATACCCTTGGAAGAAATGATATGACCCAGAAAAGCAACTGACCTTAGCCAAAACTCACACTTACTGAACTTGGCAAATAACTTATGATCTCTAAGGGTTTGCAAGACAGTTTGGAGATGATTAGAATGTTCATCCTCACTACGGGAGTACACCAGTATATCATCGATGAACACTATGACAAATATATCCATATATGGTCTGAACACTCAATTCATGAGGTCCATGAAAGCTGCTGGGGTATTAGTTAACTTAAAAGACATAACAAGAAACTCAGAATGGACATAATGAGTTTGTAAAATGGTTTTTGGGATGTCACACTCCCTAACATTGTGTTGATGATAGCCAGAATGAAGGTCTATCTTTGAGAAATAACTTGCACCTTGCAATTGGTCAAACAAATCATCTATTCTTTGAAGGGGGTCCTTATTTTTTATGGTGACTTTATTCAGTTGGCGGTAATCAATGCACATACACAAAGAGCCATCTTTCTTTCTCACAAACAACACAGGAGCACACCAAGGAGAAACACTAGGCCTTATGAAAACCTTATCTAGTAGATCTTTGAGTTGCTCTTTCAACTCCTTAAGTTCTGCAGGGGCCATACGGTAAGGAGGAATAGAAATGGGCTGAGACACTTTAAGCATGATAGACTTCTGAAAGAAAGAATCACACTTTTTCCTAAAATGTCTTGTAGCCTCTTGCTCATAGATGTGGTGTGCTACACATCGATGATCAAGACTCTACTTAACGTGGCTTGTTATACTCCCTAGGATACCTTAAAATCTTAGGCTCTGATACCAAGTTTGTAACACCCTGAAAAATGGGTCCCAGAGCGTCACACGGTGCTTGAGGCTATGAGTAGCCCCAAGCTAACCCTTTAAGACATTTTCATCCAGTTTAACACAAATCAACGGGGTTTCCATAAATAACCCTCAAATATCAATAGAGTAATCATTGTCCAAGAATAAAAGAATTTTAGAAAGATAACAAAATATGACTTATTAGTCAACTCCCAACATCTATACTAGTTTGACAAGCCTCTAAGAAAATCAATAAAACCAGCGAGCCATTGAGACATGCCCCAACTGACTCATACTCAGTTATTAAATGTAAACAATTCCATGAAACCAATATCAGACATCACGTCCTTAGAACATAAGGACTCACCACAATAGAGAATGTAGAACAGAGTGCCCGAAGAATCACTATCAAACCTGGAACTGAGCACCTGAACCTACATTCCGAGAAAATGCAGCCCACATCCGAAGATGTGGGTCAGTACCATGGAAAGGAATCAATTATATGGGGGTGTATGCAGTTTTATAAATATCATCATCATAAATATTTATAAAAAATATGCATGATGTATGAAAGACTCACATAGCCCAAGGAAAATCATCATAATCATGAGAGAATGAAATAAGTATAATAACACATGTGAGTCATCATATAATTTGTCAATCACTTTCAGTTCATCAAGAATATCAATTCTCATAATGTAAATATCGTTTAAATCTTTCGAAAGAATAACTTTCACAATTCCACTTTCAATGGGGATTCACAACCCAAATATCAAAATCATGATAAATATCGTTCAAGATTCATGCTTTATATCTCCACACATGTAAATTCATCTTTCAAAATCATAAACATCAAGATTTCATAATAATCATCATAAGATATGGGTTCATGCTTTAAATTTGTAAAAATTAAATAAAAATAATGCCTTTGTAAAGAAAATTACTTTTGGGCACAAAAACGAAAGAGAGTTCTTATTGAAAAACCCCACATACGTTGAATGATGAACTTTAGATCAATACTCATTTTTGAGATGTTAATCGTGCCTTTGAATGATGGTTCTTGAAGTTCTTGAGCTAGGAACTTGAAATCTTGAATAAATTTGCAGAATTAATGGTGAACTTTGGAGGTTCTTGAAGTTGGATATTGGAGCTTAGGGTTTTCTTTTTGAGGGAATTTGATGAAATATAACATATAATACTTTTAATAGGCTTTAATATAGGGTTTGGATGGATTTTGGGTGAGGGGGAATGACCAAAACGCCCCTAAAAATCAAATAATTCTCGAATCTATCCTTTGGTGGACTATTTTGATAGTCTGAAGTAGATCAACCCCAATGTTTTACTTCAATATCCAAATTGGATGAAAGAAATTTCATTAGAAAGAGGGCTCTCATATATTTCCGTTGATGTATAGTATCTCACCTAGATCATTGTGTACGATAAGTTATGATCATTTGAAGTTGACCCAAAAATTCACTTTTGGTAGGCTGAAGTAGATCGACCATAAATTTTTGCTTCGATAGACAAATTGGATGAAACAAATTTCATTGGAAAGAGGACTCGCAGAGCTTTCCATTGATATATAGTAGATCACCTAGATCATTATGTATAAGGAGTTATGATCATTTAAAGTTGGAGAAAAATACGCCAGGCCTCATTACTTTTTCCTGCACGTTTTACTGTTTACTACTATTCACGGTTCGATCGGAATATTCATAACTCATCACTCGGGTGTCCTTTTTGGATGATACACATATCGTTGGAAAGATTATTCGATACTCTATGCAATGGTGGGTCATAATATAATACATTCCACACGAAAAATTTATAATTTATTTTAGAAGATAGAACCCAACACGTTTACGCATAAAATTTCAACAAAAAATTTCCTGGGGTATTACAAAGATGCATTGTCAGAGAGAGTTCAAAGGTCACACTTCTTGGGGTAGAGATTCAAGAGAATTTTATAGGTATCATGGTAGACTGGTGTAGGCAGCCTTAAGGAGTTCAGGTAGTAGGTCTTCTGGTTCAGCAACTTTAGGTAGTTGTCCTGGCTCAATCGTACCTCCTTCGATTGAGTTGAGCTGTATGGCTTGCTTTGTGTGGGATGAGGTGGGCCATGTGGATAAGGATTGTCTTTGCTAATTTTTTATAGACACTCCTATATCAGTTGTGAGAGGTAGAGGTTATATGACAACGTCCAAGTGCACACGCAAGTGTACGTGGTCTTATTAAGTAGTAAAGTGGCCTTCAAGAAGCCAAGTATCAATCCTATAAAAACTTGATTCAACAATGATTCTATTTTAGTTCACAATTTTGATTTAGTTGATGCAAACGTAACCAAAAAGAGAGTTTGTAATTTGTAACTCAACAAAAGTAAACAATGTGTAAAGTAAAGATCTTGAAACAATCAATAGGAGAAAACCCAGAGTCAAAGAACTTT
>NW_025872936.1:0-2573 GCF_002878395.1 Capsicum annuum | reverse complement strand
AATTTTCTTTATATCTACTATCTCTATATCAAATACCTTTTCCCATCGAATTTTCATCTTCTATCTAATTTTCTAATTCTTCATCTTCAATATCAAATACCTTTTCCCATATAATTTTCTTTATATCTACTATCTCTATATCTTTAAGTACATATAAAACAAGTATCTTAAATTCATCTATCATTTCATCAGGTAAATAATTATTCAATTTTCATATGATGCTATTTTTTAAAATATTCCCTCCAATCATATACATAACAAAATATGATCATCTTAGATCACTATATACTAGATTATTCTTCAGTAACATGTTCTTCGGTTTCTATTATCATGGTAATCTAGATACTTTTTCCCTAAAGAGCGCATCTACTCTGGCTACTCCCCTATCACAGCTTCTTTGCCTTACCGGTTTCACCTTTAGGATGGCACAGTTCTAGGAATTTTTCTCCGTTTTTACTTTGCTAATAAACTTCTTAACATGCTATTCTTCAAATAATTCTACTATAAAGTAACAAACATGAGCTCATTTTATTATACTTATGATTATCAGGAATTTATGAATTTAGCTATTCATAATTATAAATGAAAATACCTGTTTTGGTAGATTTGATAAATCTGTACTTTGATCATCCATTGCTTAGTGTAAAATTGAATATATTTATTGATTATATGAGAGAAAATTTTATTGTGTACAAGAAGACTTGTTTTTCATGTAGAAAGTCTTGCCTTAACTTAGCAAATACTTCTGCTATTTATAACCTAAAAAGAGAAAACGTGTATACTATTCTATACTATTCCTACTTTACATTTGTCATCTTTACAAAAGCAGAACGTAACTTTACAAAAAGAAAGTCTTAAAGTTATACCACAAAAAATAAAACAAGTAATGGCTTTTTGCCAAAAAAAGTCAACAAAGCTATTAAAAGCTAATAAATGTTACATAACAATTTACGTATCTAAAGTTAAGAGAAATTATCTAATTCTTCATATGTCATTTTTATAACTGTAATGCTTTGTATCCTTGCTTTTATTATTTCTTTATAGGTTCGTGTTGCTTTATATCTCTTGTCGTTTATCTCCCAGCTGGCCTCTTTTGTTCTTATCTTCTTTCATTCTAGCTGAACTTCTGGATTCACATTATTTTCTCCATTATATTTTGGACATAGATGGTCTGGATATTTATGTCCTATTAATTTACAGTATCTGGTTAATAACTCATTTGAAATAATTTTTTCCTTAATTGCTCTGGTAGTAGGTCATTTTTTTGGATTGAGCAACGTCATAATCCATTGTCTAACTTCTTCCATATCTATTTGTCTTAACTCTCTTGAATTTGAACAAATCATTAGCTGGTCTCATGAATAATAACTCCATATTGGATTTCCATTTAGGTAGTTATTTGCTAATTCCTGGATAATTGTGGATATTCCAATAATTCTTTTATTCGTATAAAAATCTAGTATATCTATTTTGGGTATTTCAACTTGCTGTTCAATATCTTTGGGTATGATCATATCTCGGGCCATTCCTATCTTCATAACTTGTATAACTGGTTTAATTTCATCATACAATATCTCTGCTGGTGCCGTATAGAACTTTACAAAAAATAGGTTGCCTTTGGTTATTTTTTTGTAAGTGCTAATTGCTTTATATATTTCTGGTATAGCAGATAATTCACTTCCATCTTGGGTATATACAGTATTGAGTAGTCCATAACTGAAATAGGTTTTAACTAGATTTGGGTTAGTTTTTGGTAATGCAATTAACTTATTGTATCCTTGTAGATTTTGGGTTATATAATTCGTATTTGGTTCTTGAATGTTTGTAGCTCTGGGTTTATGGTTTAAGTAGGTTTGTATCTGGTGGATGTTTTCAATATATTCTCTAGTTATGTGGTTATAAGCTTTATTTTATTAGTTTAGGCTATCTAAATATATAATAGTTTGTGAGGGTATAAACAAAGGATCTTTTGGTGTTTTTGGTATAAATGGCTTGTCAAATATTTTATTCAAGTTCATATTTGAGTTCCTTCTAACTCTTTTGCTTGTACCTACATAAGTAGATTGATAAACATTATAGATTTTTTAGAGTGTCCCAACGTCTCCTTCTATCTCTGGAATTTTATTTCTTTCGATCGATATTTCTCTACACACTGCTGAGTTATCTGAGTCATAGCTTCAGACTTCAGTTTAAATTCATTAGTCTTTAGCTTTTCTATCTCATTTCCCATACTATCCACTTTCAGTGAAAACGTAGTTAGGTTTTTGAGTATCTTTCTAGAGTATCGTCTTCTGTAATATCAGTTTGGGTAGCTTTGTCTTGATATGTTATCTGTAATAACGTTCTTGTTAGTCTTGATTACTTCAATCGTAAATGTAAAATTTAATATATTCAATTCTAATCTCTGAATTTCCTTCGTTGTAACTGAATTTTGTATTTTTATTATTAACCACCATCGTACTTGTGTGTTATTTGTTCGTACGATGAACTTGTTATATACAATATATGGCTCAAATGCTAATAAAAATTTATATAATGAGCATAATTCTTTTCTATTTATTTCCCATTTTATT
>NW_025872935.1:0-3505 GCF_002878395.1 Capsicum annuum | reverse complement strand
AATTCATCTTCTAAGCAGTAGATAGTACCTATATTGTAGGTTTTGCAAGTAGAACAATAGAATAATTGTGTTGATCATGAGAAGTTTACATAGTTTAGAAGCCAGGGGAACACAAACCTAGCATTCGTCTCATATTGATTTCAACTCAAAAGCACTCAAGAATTAGTTACTATTTGTGATTGATAACAAAATCCCCTCCCCCATTTTCCTTCATGTACTGCTCATGGATTAGATCAAGGCAAGCAGCTATTCATGTTGTCCTTGGGGGATCGACCCCAACCTTGTTGGGTTACTATATGTGCAATCGATCGTATTATACTTTTAGTTGAGGCATAATTTTTGGTGACATTAATTGTTGATGATAGGCGAAATTACGCGCCTATATCAATATATTTTGCCCATATTTTAGCCTAGTTTCGAGAACTAATTATCTATTTCGTACACTTTTAGTCCTTTTTCCTGTAAATGAGCTAACAAATGTGATTAGGAAAGTTTCAGGTATAAATGATGCAAAATACAGCAATTTATGGCTTACTTGACGCAAAAGAAAGCTCACAAACGAGATGGAAAGGAGCTGGACGCATAAAGGACTAAATCTGCTGCATGGAAAATCTGTCCCGGGCTAAAACAGCATTTCTGAAGACTTTGGGACTTACAGACACAAAGCTGGATTTTTGCCATAATACATTAACCTAGTGCAATTAGGTTATGTGTTTCATCATTCTATTTGGATTATAATTTTGTAACCTTACCCTAGTACAATTGGGTCAAGGATTTCATTAGTATATTAGGATTTGGTTATTTATTTTATTAGTTTAGTAGGAGTAGGATAGGAGTATTATAAATACCCTATCATGTTAGAGATTTTGGAGAGGGGAGAGGAGACATTCTGACAATTCATTCATCTCCTTACAATTAAGACATCTTCCTACAACCCATTCTCAATTCTTCATTCTTCTACTCTTAAATTCCACAACAAGAGAATCGTTACTTGCTACGGAATCACTAAAACCACACGCCAAACACCTACTATTCACGCCATCCACCATGCAAAACGTGATATCCTTCGCATTCATGGGTAACTAAATCTCTTAGTTGGGGTTATGGAAGCCGAATGAGTTACTATCTATAGCTATGAGTTTGTGAGTTCAAGACAAGTATATTGCTTATATCATTATTCTCTTCATCTTAAATCTACATTCTTTGCGGTTCAAACACAAGAACACGCCATTCTAACATCTAACCTGTTCGAGAGAAAGGTTATTTGTCTAGAAAAGAAGACGCATAGACCAACGCCAGTCTAACATCTGACTTGTTCGAGAGAAAAGTTATTTGTCTGGAAAAGAGATAATGTCAAGGTAGTAGGACACCCTTTCCTATTAAAAAGCTAGTGCCGTACCTGGACTAACTTCTTGGAGAATTCGTACCGTTAGTCACGCTTTAAGCTCGAGAGAGTTAAAGTGAAATAGTCCTTGTTTAGGTCGAGAGACGCTTGGATTTACCATCGACTACAATTCTCTATAAGCAATTACATGTCAAGACTCTACACACTCATAGCCAATAGAGACGTATACCTCAGAAGGTGGACATAACCCCAACGCCTCAATTCTCATTGTTTACAACACACGTGACAATCTCTCTTTATTTTGCTATTTTCAGTTCTTACATTCTTGTTTTGGTTACATACTACAATCCCCCCTTTCCTACGAGACTTGCACTAAAAGTCTAGTAATTTCTCTTGCTTGTTGGCCAAGCTATTCTCTGTGGGATCGATACCCAACCCAGGTTGGGTTCTATATTTGCTAACGACCGCTTTACACTCCCACGAGAGCTGTAGATTGAGCGTTATCAATTGTCGACCCCAAAAACTACATAAACCAAGTGAAACAGGAGAGTCTTCACCCCTTAGACCAGTGGCTCCTACATACATGGTTGAGTGGGAGGAGTAGTTCTATATTTCAGATACAAATCAAACTTCTTTGGAGAATAAGTGTAAGAACCTCTCCCATACAGAGCACTCGCCATCTCATTATAATTCTTCAACTCCATCACTATCAAAATTCATAATTATTGTTGCTAATGCTTGAACAACCAGCCTCCCCTCATTTAGGATAATCAATATATCAACCTCGTCATTAATGGTATCTATCAAACACATAACTTTCATATTATCCGATTGTTGAATCGACTAACATAAAATGAAGATTACCTCTTCATTGTTGAGTTTGTAGCTCAACTGTCCCAACTCTATATCATCCCATGCTCTACCTGTAGCTAGGAAGGGTTTTTCCAAGATGATTGTGACTTGGAAGCCCACCTCATAATCAAGTATCATGAAGTCGGTAGAAAGATGAAGGATGCAAAATTCACCAACACATTACAAAGAGCACCAACCAATTTTGTAATGATTTGGTCTGCCATCAAGAACCTCATAGATGTTTGTTTCAGTTCCTCCAACCCTAATTGCTTAAACACAACCAGCAACATATGATTAATATTGGTTCCCAAATCATATAAAGCTTGAGCAAAGATAAAGAAACAAATGGTACATAGAATGGTTAAGGATCGGGGATTTTCATTCTTCTCTACCAACAACCTAGAAGCAACAAAACTATAGTGATGTACATTTTCAACGAGCTCATAGCTCACTGCACGTAGGAACTAGATTTGTCATGAATTCCGCATAGCCAGGAATCTGCTTCAATGCCTCTACAAGTGGAATGTTTATAGACAACTCCTTAAACATCGATAAATACTTTTGATATTTACCTAATTCCTATATCTTCTTCAATCTCTAGGAAAAATAAGGGGGAGGTCTCAAAATAGTCTTCAAAATAGATTCATTAATGTAACCCTTACCTTTATCCTTTGTAACCATACACTCAACACTTGAAGATTTTCCAACTTCAACTTTTGGTGCTTTCTCGATATTAACATTATCAAAATCATTCTTTTAATCAATTGTGGTAGGTACGGGGGGATCTATGGTGGTCTTACCAATCCGAGTAGTAACGGCATAACAATGACTATCATTTTTTAGATTTTGCATTGTATTGCTGGGAAGAGTATAAAGATACCTCTATTTCAATGCGGCTGACATTTGGCCAAACTACTGCTCCAGTTGTTTTAAAGAGGCGGCATGTGACTCAACTTTTTGATTCAACCCAGATATTTCTTCCTTAATCACTTTAAGATTAATTTCCTGAATTTCTTGGCCTTTCATGACCTTTGAAACATTGCTTTTATTCTTGACCCGATATCTCAGCTTCCTAGTGGAACATATTTGTGTCTCTTCTCTTGATAGTCATCTTTATGCCTCGAATCACTATCTCGCTCTTTGTTTCTATATTTATGCCTCGAATCACTATCTCACTCTTTGTTTCTATCTTGGTACATGTCTCCATAATAGTTTTGACCTTGGTTTCCTTGCCCTTTGGCTCAGAGATGCACCACTTCCACATCCACATCAGACTTACAAGCCATTGAAGTATACCCTTGTGACCCA
>NW_025872934.1:0-6404 GCF_002878395.1 Capsicum annuum | reverse complement strand
GATACAATAGTGTGATTTTCTAGCAAACCCATTTCTCAATCAATCGAAAATCCATTATTCCTCAATCTAAAAACATCGTTAATCTTTGATTTTGTTACTTTGTTGTTCTTCTTCTCCCTTTTAAATCAATTACCCAGATGAGCTTTGAGTTGTGTTGTATTAGTAAAAAGGGGTAGAGGGGGGCTAGGCCTGACCTCGATACAACACACAACCATTAGTGATATCAATCATAAGTGATATCACCCCACCAGAAGGCATAAACAATTATATTGCCTTCTGGTACATGCACAAATCTATGCTAGCTAACAAAGAAGTTGGATTTGTCATATTTACATCTAAGACTTGGCATCATCCATTTGTCTAATTGGATAAAGCCTCTAGCCTGTCTAGGAAGATGTGAAAGGGACTGAGTGATAAGAATCTGCGTAGAGGTAGAAGCCAATTTGGCTAACCAGTCAGCAACTTGATTCCCCTCCCGAAAACAGTGAGTTACTTGAATCCCAATTCTATTCTTCATACTTTTGATATTGTCCACAACTTGTTTCAGCTTTATCTTAGTGACAAGATTGTTGTTCAGCATGTTTGTTATGATCGTGTAGTCTAGCTCGAGAGTGAAATCAGTGTATCCTTAATATTCACACCATTTCACTCCAAACTCGGCTGCCAACGCTTTTGCCATATTACTACTACTACAACTGACAGAAATGGAAAATGCCATAACCATATCGCCTCAACTATTCCATACAATTCCACCAATACCAGCCTTACGACTTTCATGTAAGTAACTACCGTCTGTAGTAATTTTAATTCAGTCAGCTTGAGGGAAGCTCCAAGTAACCTGATGTAACTTTTGAAATGGCTTGAGCTTCTTTATTGTGAGACACAGAGTTGGCCAGTGATTGATGTCTTGCAAATCTTTAAAATATTTCATCATTACAGATTTGATAAGACCAAAAGCTTGATAAATTATCTTACTATAGCAGAAGTGTCTTTGGCCTCAAAATTTAGAAGAACAACATTGTTTCCAAATTTCCCATAAAATGATACTAGGAGTGATATTCAATAAAATTTTATGGATATCATTCTCTGGTCTTACACTCCACCAAGTGTTAAAGATGTCGAAAATTGGTTGATTTACATGTGGAATTCCAAGGGGATATCCCATGCTATTCCATATGTGCTTTACTGCTTCACCTTGACCAAAAACATGATGCATAGTATCATATTGAACAATCCTACAACAAAAACAATCACTTTGTGAGTTAATATTGAATTTAATGATGACGTCATTAAAAGGTAATCTCCTTTTGTTAAAAAAATTTGTGGTTCAGCTTGGGCTTTGATCTTCATCAGGCTTTTCCAAGTTTGTGAGTCAGCTGACGTAGGAACTTTGCTCACTGGATGTGATCTCTTACAATATTTCTTCATTAAAAAATCAGCCCAAAGAGATGGTTGGGTCCTGAACCTCCACCATCTTTTAAGTATCAATGAATTGGAGATATCATGCATCCTTCTTATTCCAACGCCACCTTCTTCTTTCAGGAAACATAGATTTTCCCACTTTCTCCAATGATACTTATTTTTACCATCACTAGTTCCCGAAAGAAAATTAGCAAAATGAATCTCGATAAGGCAGATGGTACCCTTAGGCGGGTTGAGGGCAGAGAGAGTATAAATAGGTATGGATTGCAGGACATGCTTAATAAGTGTAATTTTTCCACCATCAGAAAGCATGCTACTTTGCCATCCATTTAGTCTCTTAACAATTTTTGCAAGCATACTATCAAAATAGCTGAGATTTTTCTTTCCACTATATATTGGACAACCCAAATAATTGAAAGGAAATTTTTTATCCATATAACCAGTCATTCTTCTCATTCTGTTAATCCTATGAGGAGAAGTATTTGGAGCGGCTATGAAAAAACTCGTCATTATTCACTTTTTGACCAGAGGCTTTTTCGTACCTCCTGATTTGATGCTTAATGAGTTTCATCGTCTTGTTGTTACCACCTCTAAAAATCACTATATCATCAGCGTAAGCTAGATGCTTAATGATACGGCCATTGTGATTCATGCTGAAAGGAGTAAAATTCTCAGTTGAGTTGAGATTGTTCAACATTGTAGATAAAAGCTCAGAGCCAATAATGAAGAGAGAAGGAGAGAGGGGATCACCTTGTTTAAGGTCATGGGAGGAGCTAAAAAACCCCACCCTAGTTCCATTAATGAGAATGGAATACCTGCATTAGCAATAATCGTCCAAATCATATCCAGCCAAATACCAGAAAAACCGAACCTCTTCATAATACTCATTAAAAAATTCCATGACATTTTATCATATGCCTTGCCCATATCAAGCTTCATTATTAGATTGCCGCCTTTATTGTATTGCTTAATACTCTGAGCAATCTCTTGAGTAAGTAAAATATTATTAGTAATTAATCTACCTTTAACAAAACCACTTTGATTATTAGAGATTATCCTACCCAACAGGGGATTAAGCTTATTAGCAAGAATTTTGGAAATAATTTTACAAGTGAAATTACTCAAACTAATAGGTCTAAGTTCAAAAAAATTAGATGGCGAATCTATTTTAGGAATAAGAATCAGGAAAGTATGTAAACAAAACTTAGACAAGTTCTTCCCCCTAAAGAAATCCTTAACATAGTTCTTAATATCGTTTTGAATAATATCCCAGCAACTATGAAAAACATACCAGAATATCCATTAGGCCCTGCAGCACTTGCCGCACTCATACTAAGTTCATCGGAAGTTGTATGGTTTGTTGTTGCTGAGAATTGAGATAAGAACACAAAAGACATAGTTTCGGTCGTCAGGTAACAAGATTCTTAATCCTTCATTTCATTTAAACAAAGTTTTTACTTTGCTCTTCTTCTTCATTGTTTTAATGTATTATTACTATTTATTTTTTTTTTGTAGTGGGTTTTTGATATACTGACGAGAGTGTTAATGAAAATTGAATTTTGGTAGAATAATTTGTTAAGTACTTTGAGAGGTATGGAGAGATAATAGACTTGGTGATTATGAAAAATAGGCATACAGGTAGACCCAGGGGTTCTGCGTTCATCACTTATGCAGATCCAACCGTTATAGACACTGTTATAGCCAAAAACCATATTATCAATGACAAACTTGTAGACACTGTTATAGCCCAAAACCATATTATCAATGACAAACAAGTGAGCAGTTTAGCTTCTACTTTTATGTACCTCCTCCTTTCATGTTCAATTGATGTTGAATTGGAGTTGTGAGATATTATAAAACTATGCTCAACTTTGTTGACTACTTGTAATATAAATACACACTTTAGTTAGTCATGCTTTAGGTAGAGGGTCTACGGAAAGCAACCTCTCTATCTCTAAGTAGGGGTAATGTATGTATATGGGATTACACTGGGTATATTGTTGTGGTAGTTTAGTAAGTCATGTTCTAAGCCAAGTGACTGTTGAAAGCAACCTCTCTATCTCTATCTCTTTCTCATCTGATACTGAATGACATGATGAAGGTTTGGCTGGACTATCATACACTCGTATGTAGCTTTCTTGTGGTAGATTTTTAGCATCTTGATTTGTGTGTATCATTTCTAGGTGAAAGGTTATATAAATGAAATGGCCATCTGCCTGGTAGATGAAGATGAAAGAATTTCAAATCTTGCCAAACTTTTCTTTAATGAGTTGTCAAAGAAAGGTAGCATATCTACCAAACTTTTCTTTCATCAGTTGGAAATAAAGAAGTCAATCTATATTATCTCTATCTAATCTTTCTACTATTGAGCTTCTTTCATCTGCTGTTGCATGTTTTTGACTGTCCACACACATCAAATAATACTGTTATTTTCTCTTTCAACTTAATGTTTACAGGGAGCAATCCAATTTGTAACCTACTTCCAGATATTCTTGGCAAGTTATCTAGCCAGAACTCGAAGGAAGAATCATTCTGAACATTATGCAATTTTTAATTGCTTCAATTAAGAAGATGCCATGAATTTGACTTGCTTCTTTGGACTCTACTGTAGAGAATTGATTGGAATGTTTGTATTTTTAGGACAAGCAAATGGAAGCTCTTGTCGAGAAGCTTTGCAAAAGATTTTGTGGAGTTACTGGTATGGAATTTGAAAATTGTTTTGATTTATTTCCTAGAAGAATTTGTGTAATATGATCAACTATTTAGAAGAAGCTAAGACAGAAAATATATTGGGTACTTTTAGTTTGCAACAATATCTGTTCCCTAAGTTTACACTATGCTAAGCTCAAGAAGTTATTCTGCCCTTGGGTTTGGTCTGTTTACATATACTTTCTTGAAACTAAATGTGAAAATATGCATGTCTCTTTATTTTTGCCCCTAAACTTGACATTGAGTTTTACCACAACTTTTTGTGAGGTTTCACGATTTTGTGGATAAATCACGATACTAGCTTACTCCACTTGCTATTGCAAGCCAAGTCGTGCAGTTTACTGTCAGATTTTATAGTTGTTTCTCTAGTTATTCCTGCGTGATCTACATTTCAAAGATGTGGTGGTTGTCAACTTTGAGTTGTGGTTCTGCGCGTTTCAAAGTTTCTGATATACTTATTTGAGATTGTTTTAGAAGTTGCCGGTCTTTCAGTACTATTTGGTACCACAGCTTTGTGGATGCTTCATCTGATATTTGCTTTCATACTCAGCTTTCTATGCTATTATGGAAGGCGTGTTTACAATATTTCTAGGAGTACCTTTGCAAAAATTTAAAAGAAAAATTATAATTAGGAGACCTTTGAATGAATAGATTTTAGTGAGTTTGTGATTTGCTATTTGAATTATCACCAGAGAAACTTCTGCATGTTAACATGCTCTTTTATGCAGCTATTCGGCTATATGAGTACATATCCTATTGCCTATCTCAGCTATCATACACTGATAAGAGCATGAGAAAGCTGATAGAGTTGTTTAAAACGTATGAACGTGCCTTATCTCAAGACGCTGTGATGGAGAATTTTCGAACTATTATCAACAAGGTAAAATTTGTTGTGGCATCACAAGGCTTTAGGCTTGGACTAGTTTTTGGAAGTTATTGGGAATTCATTTCACAGTGTTAAATCTTTATTTGCCTGTTTGAATGTCTTCAATTTGGGGAAGAAGTTTGCTAAACCTGAACTCAAATCATGCATTGAGGAGTTTGAGGAAAGGTTGAATAAGTTCCACATCGAGAGGAAGGAACATGAACTTACTGCCTATAGACACGTAATTTTGTCCCTCCCGAAGTCCAATCTTATCCATTTTTATCTTACCTTATCACGCACCCTCACCCATGTGATTATCCCTCCATAAAATGACAAAAATAACAACCCCTAACTAATTTTATCTTATTCTAACAACCCCTCCCTATTAAATTTTAACACCTCACATACCCAATCTCACCACCTACCCGACCTAACCCCTAACACTACATACCCTCCCTCTCTCATGGGATATAGAAAAAAAAGATAAAGACTCATCGGGAGCCCACGTGATGAGTGAGGATTTTCCATTCTTGAATTGAGAAAAGGAACCTTCTAGGAAAGGGGTAAGGGGGGACCATTTTTGGTTTTGGGTGGTTTTCATTTTAGTATATAGATATACATAGAGTACAAAAAAAAAGGGGAGCTCACGCTTTTTTTCTCCTAAGAGCACAAAACACATACATAGAGAATATACAGAGAAGGAGCATAAAACAGAGGGATTCCATTTTTCTTTCTCCTTTCTCTCACCCACAATAACTTCAACACCATCACAGGCATACGGATTCACCAATAAACACACATACGTCTTCTTCCAATTCTTTGGTTCTTCCAGAAACGCACGCAAGAACTAGAAACTACACCCACACTTCACTGAATACGCACATAACATAATTTTTTCTTCGCACACGACTAACGCACAAATCACAAGCACCACACATAGTGAAGGGCGAGTGATGGAGAGACAGTAGTGAGTGGGAGACAGTTCTGAACAGTGAGAGATATGAGAGATCGAGAGAGAGATGAACAAGGGTTGAATCAGTAAAGCTGAACGGAAATCGATAAGAATCTGGTGGGTTTGAGTTGGCTGGCGACCTCTTCGCTAGAGCTGACTGTTTTTGATCTTTTTCAGGAGATTCCGTTTAGAAAACATTAAAATTTGCCAAAAATTCAATCCTTTTCTCACTATTCATGCTGCTATCTGCGTTCACGGAGTTTCGGCAACTAGATTTTTCAGGTTTTCTCATATTTTTGGGCTTAGATATTCACACACATTTTTGGACTTTTGTTTGAGTCAGGTTTTGGGGGTCATCGTGGTTTGAACTGGTTTTATTCGATTCGGGAGTTTGAGTTTGAGGTCTGTCAGTAGTGGTTCATTGGTCCCGGGTCTTTTGTCAGTTCAAGTTGGTCG
>NW_025872933.1:0-11329 GCF_002878395.1 Capsicum annuum | reverse complement strand
GGTCCTGAACAAAAAGTAAAATCCCATTTTTTCAGGAGGGTCCTGAATAGAAAGTAAAGTCCCATTTTTAAGGAGGGTCCTGAACATAAAGTGAAATCCCATTTTTCAGGAGGGTCATGAACATAAAGTAAAATCCCATTTTTAGGAGGGTCCTGAACAGAAAGTAAAATTCCATTTTTCAGGAGGGTCCTGAACTTGAAGTAAACTCCCATTTTCCAGGAGGGTCCTTAATAGAAAGTAAAATCCCATTATTCAGAAGGGTCCTGAACAGAAATTAAAATTCTATTTTTCAGGAAGGTCCTGAGCATAAAGTAAAATCCCATTTTTTAGGAGGGTCCTGAACAGAAAGTAAAATTCCATTTTTCATGAGAGTCCTGAACAGACGTAAAATCCCATTTTTTAAGAGGGTCCTGAACATCAAGTAAATTCCCATTTTCCAGGAGGGTCCTGAACAGAAAGTAAAATCCCATTTTTCAGGAGGATCCTGAACAGAAAGTAAAATCCTAATTTTTAGGACGGTCCTAACATAAAGTGAAATCCCATTTTTTAGAAGGGTCCTGCACAAAAAGTAAAGTCCCATTTTTCAAAAAGGTCCTGAACATAAAGTAAAGTCCTATTGTTTAGGAGGGTCCTGAACAAAAAGTAAAGTCCTATTTTTTCAGGAGGGTCCTGAACTGAAAGTAAAATTCCATTTTTCAGGAGGGTCCTGAACATAAAGTAAAGTCCCATTTTTTAGGAGGGTTCTGAACAAAAAGTAAAATCTTCACGGATGTGCATTTCCAATGGTAGCTGAATTAAGTGAAGCAAATTTGCCCCTATTTCAACAAAGAAAATTTGTCAGTTAAAAACTTAGTGGTGGCTTGCAGCACTTGGCTTTCCAGGCATTTGCTCCAGTGTTCATTCCCTTCATTTTGTTTCAGATTGCTGGCATTTGCCCCTGCTTTGTTGTGTCATTGACCCAAACTTAGATTATTAAGAGTGACTCCAAAATAAATAAAGTATCTTTGCTTTGTCATACTTCTCAGATAAACCCTTTAAACCTTGGTATTTTCATGAGTTCCCCAGCTTTTCTATTGACAAAACTTTCTACATGCCTTATTCAGCTCACAATCATGTCTCTTTCATATGCTGACTTTGTCTTGCTTTGTGCAATTGAAGAAGCTGGTAGCTAGTTTTGAACTATTTTCTCACTTGTTTTGATATGAACTTGACTCAAAAACAAGAGAAAAATGACAATGACTTTTATTTGGACCACTAACTCAAGAAAACAAAATAAAAATAAAGAGAAGAAAGAAAAGACAATGAATGTCCCCGTTTGAAACAAAGAAATGAAAATTTTATCTAGAAATGACAGTCAACTCTAATGATTATGCCATGCATATCGGATTAAACTGGCTGATCTTTCCATCCAAAACCTTCTAATAATTGTTATTGAGTTAATGACCTCAAAATTGAGTTGCTTCCTTAGGTCAATTGCATTTAAGACCTCATTTGGCTAGTGGTGCCTTGAAAGGTTTTTGCCAACAAGCTTCTCTCATTTTTTTTTCCCAGCTCTACATTGCCCTATGGTGTCCGTGAGGGTTTTTCACCTATGAGACTCTCTTATTTTTATTTGTCTCAACTCACCGTCGGCTTACAGTGCCCGTGAGGGTTTTTACCAATAAGACTCTCTCATTATTATCTCTCTCAGCTTACCATTATCTTTCGGCACCCGTGAGGGTTTTCATTGATAAAACTCTCTTATTTTTATCTCTCTCAGCTTACCATCATCTTATGGTGCCCATGAGGGTTTTCATCGATAAGACTCTCTCATTTTTATTTCTCTCCTAATTTCTTATGTTGAGGAAGACAAGTAGTTCCCAAATGCATCATCATATCCCTTGCATGCTTAGCCTTAACATCCTTAAAGATTGATCTGAAGGTCTTTCTTTGGTTGTAACTTGGCTTTTGGATAGGGTTAGAAAGAAAGGATGGCATGGGGCCCAAATGACACTTGAAGTGGGGTAGGACTTATAACTTTTGAAATCGACTCAAACAATGAGGATTAACTCATGCCCCAGTTTCTTTGACTGGGTGACTCTAAATTATTTATTTGGTTAGACCGAGCCCAGAGTAGGGCATCCTACGTATCTTACCCCCGAGAGAGGAGAATCAGGTCATGCGTAGTTCTGGAAATTTATTCTTTTGTTTGATTTTGATTTCTTCTTTTCTTCTTTCTTTTTTTTCCTTTTATTTCTCTTTTGTTGACTCTTTTTCTATTTGGGACTATTATGTCTTTATTTTTCTTGACACTCTCCCTTTTTTTTGACATACTTTCTCATTTTCTATTTTGGACTTTTGACTTTATTTTTTTCTTAACACTTTTTTTTTAACTTTTCGACTCCATCTTGATTCCAAAAGAGGGGTATGAAATAAAATAGAACTAAAGCTCAAATGAGGTAAACAAAGGATGACACAATACTTGGATAATAGAATGAAATGCCTTCGTCATATCAATCCTTGAAGATGCTAGTACATAGCATGCAATGTGAAAGTGCATGACCAGTATCACTTATGACTTGTTTTGCAACACTAACTTTCCCCGAGCATATGTGTCCCCTCTTTTTCTACACTTGTCAAAATACAACTCCACATTTGTTGTACATCCCTCACATTGAATGACTCATGCTTTCATAGAGGTGATTTTTCTATTTCTCGAGATCACACATCCGCTATTTGACCTAATTGAGCTATGTTTTTCAATTAATAACTAAGTTATTCTAGTGATTCTCAAAATAATTGCCTGAATTTTCAAAGAAGGCTTAAACTTGTCACCAAATATCTCAACACTCTACCTATTTTCTCAAATGCTCTCTTTTTCTAACTTTAACCCTCTGATTCAATGTTCATGCTTAAAATAAGACTTTAAGATCTGGCTGAAATTCCACAGGCATGTCATCTAACTAGAGCCAACATAAAATGTACTATGTAAAGGAAACAAACAAACAAACAACACATATTTAAAACACAAAGGAAAGGGGACATTCTGTTTAGTTGAAATAAAAGAGAAAAGGGTTTGAACATAAAAGACAAAGGGACAAAACAAGATAGATCCCGAACTACAACCCTGACGTAATTCGAAAAATAGAAAAGAAAAGAAAACAAACTACCAGACCTCTTTCTAGTAGGGAGAGGGGTGACTTCTTAATTGCTCATCCTAATAACTTAGCCACTGGTTTGCATATCAGCGTGACGAGTTTTCCTTACTGTCAATGTTCTGCACCATAATTGATCTATTTTGAATCGTCTTTTCAATTTCTCTTTTCAAAGTCCGGCAATCTACAATACTGTGACCCTGAACATTAGAATGATATGCCCATCTACACTAGGGTCAAAACTTCTTGAATACGGGTCAGGAGTATAACCAAGAAGAGGAGTAATCATACCCCATTGTACCAATTTTTGAAATAACCTGTCATACGACTCTCCAATTGGTGTGAAGCTATCCCTCGATTTCTGACTTATTTCATTGTTTGTATTGGATCCAAAATTGGGCCTAAAAAGGATTTGATAGATTTATGGAGTCCGAGGGTAACTCTAAAGAGTTGGTGCGCATCATTGTGAGTAAGAAAAGAGTTGAACATATGGTTGTGCACAGTATACGAGATATGGAGGTGGGGAAATGGAGTATAATGGATTTTGGGAGGGATTATAGAGAGCTTGGGTATGAACTTGGGCCTGAGATTGACGGCAACGACAACGTCATCTTCTTGGATGTGCTCGTTCTCCAACTAAAATAGCAACCATTTTCTCTTGCTCTTCTAGAACACTAGGTTTCTTGTTAAGAAATTTTGGTGGTCCAGTTAGCATAAAATTAGGATCAGGAGTATAGCAATGATCACCAAGAGCATTGAACAAGTGTCCATTAGCAGCATGAGGACGCACACCATTGGGTGAGCCAGTGTGAAAGTCCTAGTAGAGGATTGAGCAACAAGATCACAGACGACAAGTGGTGTTGTAAATGTAGCAGGCTTATACTGAGGAGATAAAGGGAAAGTGGTGGAAGTATTGAGATGCTTTTGGCTTGGAATAAATTCTGAGTCATGTTGCAGTTCATCAACAACAGTAGGAAACTGAATTTGAGATTTTCGTGGAAAAATTGAGGTATTTGTCGGATCAATAAAGGAAAATGGAGGAGGAGGCAACCCACTGGCCCAAGCTCGATGCATTTCTATCATTCGTTGTCTTAGCCTCCTAATCTCTTGCTTCAAACTCTCATTTTCCTTATTATTTGTTTGATCTATGATGTCACTCTCTATATCTTTGTTGGACACAACTAACCCTTTGGATTTGGTGTGATGTGAAGGACCATCCAGAATGCGACAAACCAACCACCTTAAACTTTCTCAACAAAAAAAAAATAACAAATATGTTAGAGTTCAACAGTTTTTCAAAATCTCTTTTTCCTTCTTCTTTTTTCGTGAAAAGATCAGATCACCGAACCCAAGAAGGGTGCCTACGTATCTCACTCCCGAGAGAGGAGAATCAGGTGTGCGTAGTTCGTGAAGTCTTGCCAAAATGGCCAATTAAACTCTTTTTCTATTCCTTGAAACTTTAAGAAGAAAAGAAAATAACAATTTGTCAAAAGAAGTGACGAAAATCTTTTTGAATTTTTCAGCTTTAACATCCCTACGCAAAATGAAATCTATAATTACCAAAGAAAAATATTTTTTGGGTTTTCAATTTTGAATTTCATATGAAAATGAAACTTGAACCTATTAAAGGAAAATCTTTTTGCAGTTTTCTTGTAAAGATGTATATGAAACACTTACTCTAAATAAAGAATGAAGAAAATCTTTTTGGATTTTTCAAATAATATCCCCGAACCAACAATAGGTTGCCTACGTATCTCACTCCCGAAAGAGGAGAATCAGGGGTACGTAGTTCATCCAAATTGGACAATTTAGGATTAAATAACCAACACCCTGACTTGAGAGGCACGAGCACAAATATAAGATGCAAAACGTCAATAAAATCCTTTTGAGTTTTCAATTTGACACTTCACATAAAATGACACCAATAACTATGAAAGAAAAATATTTTTGATATTTTCATGAAATGTACAAAACTCCTACAATTTTTTTTTGTGCATTTTTCTTCTATAAAACTCCTATGAATGAAAAATCTTTTAGAAGTCTTTGAATTGTGAATGCATGCTAAATGAGACAAAGAGAAAATCTTTTTGATATTTTTGTTTTTGAGAAATGAGTGCAAAAGGTAAAGATCTTTTTTTAAATTTTTAGATTGTGAAGAACAAAAGCCATAAAAAACTCTAAAAACTACGAAACTCTTTTTTTTTCGATTCACCTTTTCTCTTTTTCTCCTTTTTTTTCAAACTTTTCCTTATCTACACACTTCCTTTAATTCTAGAACATGTATTTTCCCAAAATAGTTCGTCAAATGACTCTGTTACCCTCAAAGATTCAATATTTAGTATGTAGGGATGCTTTAGAGGTGAGTCTCATACAAAGGACCAAGTGGGTCCCGCTAGATCTCAATATGATGCACATAAGCATGACCTAAAGGCTGACCTACGATGGGGTTCACTAACAAGGCTATTCGGGGGAGCGTATAGTCGATAGAGGCTGCGAAAGCTTTCCACCTACTCCATACAACCCAATGGCTCCCCCCTCCAAGAATAAGGGTGACTCAACTATAGGTCGTATACACACGTGTACTACAGACTTATTGCAAAAAGAATACTCGGGTTATGCACATGATGCCAGATATAAAGCGGTAACACATAAAGTAAAAACTGCAAACAAAGAGCACATAGACACTCAATAATGATAAAAAATAACACAAAACAACACAAACAAAATGTCTATACACCTATAGTGTCAAACTAAGCTGATACAACTCAAAAATAAGCTCGAATTCTAAAAAATGATCCCCAGCAGAGTCGCCAGAGCTGTCACACCCCTTTTTTACCACCAAAAAGGTTATATTTAAGGGTCGAAAGGGTTTTTATTATTAACTTACAAAATGAAAATTTGTTTCGAAAAAGGATCATTTTTACATTCAAAACTCAGAGTCGCCACTTGACATAATCTAGTGTGCCAAGGTACCTTTGGACAATCCTTTTCAAAAATAATTTAACTCTTTAAAATTGGTTTGCAAATAGAGACTCCGGCTAAGGAATTCTGTTGATCGAGGGGAAGGTGTTAGGCACCCCTCGATCCCATAGTTCGACCAAGGTCACTTGATGGAACGTATTGGCTAATTTTAACACTACGACTGTACAAACTACATAAAAGCACATAACAATCAATCCAACACACGAAAAAAACAAATCTAAAATATAGCGTTCAGTCCAATTATATAGTCCAAAATAAAAAAATGCAAAAAATATAAATCTTATTCTATTCTAGGCCTAAACTAAGCTCTAATTCCTCACCTGATGTCTCGGGCCTTCACCAAGAACACTCTCTGAATACAAAATACTTTAGGGAATTCCCCGACAAATAGACACAAATCCTTGGGGCATTCCCCGACCAAATGAATACATTTTCCAAATATGAGAAAAGCAAAATATTCAACCAAAATTTCAAACATTCAGTAAAACAACGAGTCCTAAACTTTGCTTACCCAACCTGCGTTTGCCTATCAATTGTCGGCCTAAACATGATCCTATCGGGTTCATAAACTTGATATTTATTTTGAATTAAACAGAGAAACAATATATCAGAGTTAATCCAAATGCACCTTATCAACCTTGCAATTCCCATCCCCTATTTCATGCTCAATCACATGATTAATTCATTCTTTGATTAACAATTTAATTTTCTCTTTAATATCCAAGACCAACATCAATCATATACATAATAAAGATTCAAGCATGGCAAGCACAAAAACATTTATCCACAAAAATAATGAAGACTCAAATTAAAATAGAGAACGAGAGAAGAAATACACCTCAAATTTTGCTTTTATTCGAGTGTTATCCAGTTAAACAAGATGAAATCCGCACCGTGAACCTCAAACCGAACCTCAATAACGGCAAAACTCAACGATAAAGATCTCCAAATTCGATTGAACACAAACCCATGGAAATAAATGAACAACCTGCAATAGGAATTACAAAAGCATGGTAACCCGTATTCAGTTCCCGAAGAACCTTGATGGAACCCGATCAAAGAACACCGGTTTTGGTTAGGAATGAATAGACGAAAATGGTTTTCAGTCTGCCAGACTTTGACAGAGCAGGGGATGGGTTTGGTCAGCGCTGGTAAAGATCTGATCGGGATTAGAGCTATTAGCCATGGCTACTGTGTCGCCGGTGCTCCGATTTTCCCATCCGATCTATGGCAAGAACCCCCCTCCTAAAAATTTTAGTTTTCATCTTTATCGATTACTAATCAATGGTGGGTGTGTGAGCCAACCTCATTATGTCTCTGTGTGTGCGCAGAAGTGTATGCATTTTGTATGTCCAGAAGAAAAGGGAAAATGAAGGTTTTCTACGATGTTAATGGTGCGTAAGGGAGTTTTTCCTTTTAGTGATGGTGCCTCCTCTTTGTATCTATAATGGAGATGGAACCCCTGGGCCTTCTATCTATGGGCCCCCTTTCTAATGTTTATCCCTTTTTGCCTTTGTGGACAAGAAATATGAGGAGGAGGGGGTCACGTGGGTATGGGGTGTTGGGGGTAGAGGTATGGGTAATGTGTCTTCTTTTAATTGAAAGGGTTGTTAGGATGTTAAAAAGAATAAAAGTTTGTTAGGGATTTTGTTGAGAGTTATTTTTTTGTAGTTTTGTGGGGATGTAATTACATGGGTGAGGGTACATGGTAGAATAAGGTAAAAATGGGTAAAACGATATTGGGGAGGGATGAAATTATATTTCTACAAGCATATTATCTTAGTCATCAGATGGATGATCTTTCTGTTTCTTTACCTTTGGTACGTAGCGAAGAATAGGAGTTGCCCTCTTTTTCATAGAAGCGATGCTTTCTTTATTTGAAGTGGAGAAAGGCTCTTGGTGGCAGCTTTTTCAACAGTCACCACAACTTCTTGGCTGCAAGATCATCACACTTGGCCTTGGTGACATCATTAACCCTTTTCTCATTCACGACATAGTTTTTCAAGTAGAATTTTGCATCGACAAAGTGTGATTCAGCTTCAGTGAATGGCTTATCATCAGCTACTATCTTTCATTTCACTCTACCTTTGAGGTACTTCAAGCATTGATAGTAAGAAGATGAGATAATTTTGTTACTGTGCACCTAAGGCCTACCAAGCAATATATTGTATTGAAGTTTTGGCATCAATCACATGCATCAATGGATCTGGTCAAAAATCATCCATACGAATCCCTAACTTGATATATCCCATGGCCCTTTGACCCCCTTGGTTGAAACCTTGGATCAATATATGACTTTCATCCAGTTCATCAGTAGAGATACCAAGTTCCTTCATAGTACAGATGGGCAGGATATTGACTCCGGATCCTTCGTCTATCAAGATTCTATTGATTTTCTTTCCAAGAATTTGACCCACCATGTATAAGGGACAGTTGTGTAGGGTTTCACCAAGCAGAAGATCGTTATTTATGAATGTGATTTTTGTATCACATACAGGTGCCTTTTAGCCAAAAGCTTCAGCAAGTGGTTCAGAGGATGAAGGAACTTCCATGGGTATATTTTCACCCTTTGCCCCCTCTTTGGAAGTATTAAAATAAGATTCCTCAAAGTTGACTTAGGCAGTCTTTACACGAAACCAACTCGGTAAGAATTCCTCTAAAGTCACCGGACGTTGTGGTTTCTGGTAGTGAGGCTCTATTACCTTCGTATTTTTTGAGAGCTTGAACAGCGTTTGTTTTATTAATTTTCTTACCATCGTCCTCCTAGTTGGTTGTTCGACCGACTCCTTTTGTGGAACTATTTTTTGCGTCTGCGCCTCGTTACTAGAGTCCAACCTTCATCATTGTCTTCTCCAACTGAAGACTTGTCATACTCTAATAGCCTCTCATTATGATTTCAACACATATTTAAATCGGATCAAGCGAGCCAAAAGTGATAGATATTTGATGAGAACTAACCATCTCATCATCGAGGAAGATCTTCTTCTCCTTTGCTAATTGCGTGACTTTGTCTTTAAAGACAAAGAACTTTTCCAGAGGGTGACCCATAAGCCTATGTTACTTGCAATAATTTGGATCATTAGTCCTTCTATATTCATCGAGATGCTTCATCTCTAGCAGATTAATGAGCTTATGATGAAGAAGCTCATTAAAAATCTCGGCAATGTCAGAATCAAGGAAAGGGTACTTATATTCTTGCATCTCCTTTAAAGTTAAACTCTGATTTGGATGTGGTCGAGAAGTAGTCTTCATGCTTTGCTTCTTACTCACCTTCGTGGTGACCTTCACAGAAGACACGTCGACATTCATGGATTCTTTGTTATCATTTTTGGGGATGAACTTACCCCATCTTTTGGGTTTCTTCTTATCCTTTCCCTTTTGAGGGTCATGGATAGGTGCTCCTCCCTTTCCAGCTGAAGACATGTTGTACTCCATGTTGTGAGAAAGATTAGATAACTCTTCAAAGGACTTTGGTTTGATGCCTTGCAAGATATAGAGGAGCTCCCAATGCATCCCTTGGACGCACATCTCTATTACAGAAGCTTCGCTGAGCCTATCTTTGCTATTTAGGCTTGCATTTTTCCATCGATTGATGAAGTCGATGACTAGCTCATCCTTTCTTTGTTGAGTATTTGTGAGCTCTACCATGCTCACTATACGCCTTGTGCTATAAAAGCAATTCAAGAACTCAAATTCCAATTGCTCCCGACTATCGATGGAGTTAGGCTCAAGGTTCATATACCAATTAAAGGCATTTTTCTTTAGGGAATGAACAAACTTCTTGATAAGATAGTCACCATAAGTTTCATCATTATTACATGTCTTAACAAAGAGTGCGACATATCATTTCGGGTTCCCTTTGCCCTCAAATTATTGAAATTTGGGCGGTTGATAATCGAAAAAAATTTTGAGGCTATCTATCCTTGCAGTGTAGGGCTTGGCATACGCAAGGGAAGACTTACTGACAACATCATACTTGTCTTTGAGGTCCCTTCGATGATTTCTTTCAATTGCTCAATCGGGATCATCCCCTCAGAAAAACTTATACCTCTTTAGTCTGTGGTGTTTGCTTCATAGGATGTTCTATCTGGTGATCCTCTGGAGCTTTTTTCGGTTCATGGCTAGATTTTTTGTCTATTAGGTCTTCCACTCTATCCACTATCTTATCAATCTGGGCATCTTAATTCTGAACGTATTTGGTCAGGCTCTCAATTACCTTTGTCAGATTCACCAGTTGCTCCTCCATAGACGAGGCATCAATCACCATTGCTTGCATGATCACTGGAGACGTTGGAGAGTAACACGGATTATCACATAAGTTAATCTTTGAAGTGCTCAGCTTATGTAGTGTAAGTGAAGATAATGCGTTTGTTGAACGACCATCACTCTTTGTGCCAGAATATTTCAAAATAGAGTGCTCAAGTAGAGCAAGAGTCTTCTTAAGTGATTCTGCCACACTGCTTCCTCTTTCCGAAGCACTTGCATAGGACTTTATTCCTTTTGGGGTTGAATATCTAAAAATTGGAGTTGGCGCAGATGACACTGTATGTGTTTGTTGTCCTAACATATTTTCCTTATTCCTTGTGACAGCTCCCAAACTTTCGAAAGTAACACCAAGGATGTTTTCTACTTTGGTAGAGAACCTTGAATCGGCAACCTTGGAAGAAGTTGATTGAGAGTTGATCTTCTTGGAAGTCATTTCAGTATTTCTAATCTTCAAAGTTGGAAAAGTTGAGATAAGAGGTAGAGATCGTTCCACTGGGCGTGACAGAATTTGTTGGACAATAAAATTCTCGAGACTGAAAATAATAATCGAGATAAGAAAAATACTGCAATAATTGATTTATTGATTTCAATAAGTGAGTGTTACAATATCTATGATTCCTCTGAATCACCTTTTCAACTATAAATTCAAGGTCTTCGAGCTTGATCTTGAAATTTAACTTGAACTCGACAGATTTGATCTTGACTTGTGCTTGAATCCAAGGGATTAGTAGCTTGTTCTTGAATCTTGCGGTTTTGTTCTTGAACTTGAACTTGATTTGAAGACTTGATGAACTTGATCTCGCCTTGTACTTGAATTCAAGGGCCTTTGATCTTGTTCTTGACTCTTATAGTCTTGATCTTGAAGCTTGAACTTGTTCTTGAATCTTGAACTCTTGATCTTGAAATCTTGAGCTTGTTCTTGAACCTTGAACTCTTGATCTTGAAAT
>NW_025872932.1:0-16532 GCF_002878395.1 Capsicum annuum | reverse complement strand
TTTCCCTGTATTTTGATAAAATGAGGATCGTGGTCAGAAAAAGTTGAGCATATATGTGAATTTAGTATAACCCTATACAATGGCGTAGCATAACACGTACACAAGGGTGCAACATAATACTTTAGAGTTCACATTAACAGATATATGTTTTTATAAGACTCACCTGTGAAAAGCATCATAAGATTTATGAATCAAGGGAAGTTGAGCCCTCAGTATGTTAGGCCTTATAAATTATATAAAGAATTCCTTAGAAAGTCTATGATTTCATGTGTCCATTTTATAGAAATTTATGGGAGATCCATTCTTCATTGTACCCCTTAAGGATAGTAAAGGACCAAGGACCTATTATTCAAATATGTCCCCATAGCCATTTTTTTAATTGTTAGGTCATGAAGTTAAGGACAAAAGATATAGCCTCTGATAAAGTATTTGTGGGATATAGTCTTTAGCAAAATTTTTGTGGGTGAACTGAAATATAGAACAAGCTTCTTAGAAAGTAAAAGATGATAAGAATCCAAATACCTATCCTTATTCCAAACACCAATAGGAGGATTTTAAAACATGTACTTCCCTTATATGATCACATATTTCATCAGCATTTGCTTATTTGATATCTCACTCAAAGGTCATACATTAAGGTATTGATTTATGCTTAAATTCCTTAATTCTATGTATTCTACTTGTCTAAGGAAGAAAATAAGGAAGATTATGCTAAACTGAAAGGACCTACACCAAAATACATGGCCGAGAGAGGAGTTTTATTTATCATATTCTTATTTCTTGTATTATATCTATTGTGACACCCTATGAGGCTCTATATGTGATTGTAGTTATCCAACAGATTTGGTTTAGTCCTATTTACAAAGGAAACTCTAGCAAATTTTCGTGGGAAATTCTAGGGTTAATTAAGCCATTAGCTATACTTTTCATTTGAGGACGAATGATCCAAAGGGGGGGATGATGTAATGCCCCATATATTTTGAAACATACACAACCAACTTATCACTAACAAAGTATTTAAACTTGAGATTGTAAGGAGGTATATAAGCTTAAAATCAGAGTTAAGTGTTAAGTTAGAGTAGAGGGATTAAGATGTTGGAAAATAGGATAAAATAAATGAGGTGCTTGCCTAACTTAATTAAGCTAGTAGGTCACAAGTAGATGTATCACCTACTTAGACTAATTGACCAAATTGAGGCCTATATTGATGGACTTATTTGATGCCCAAATTAACTAATAGAAAACAAGGAGAATGGCAGACCTAGGCCCAATCTTCTCAGCCTACAAAGAGTTACTTATAAATGTCCTAGTAGATGCATCACCTACTTGGACTTTTGACCAACTTAAATGGCCAAAGTAGGTGCATCACCTACTTAGCATTTATGGTCAAAATTAGAGGCAAATGGTGGCTAAAAATAAAGAGCAGAATGAGCCAGCAAAGTGAGGCCTTTAAAGGTCAAAAAAATCATCAATAAACTCTTTTTTTTTCAAATTTAATTTCTCTCAAGTCTTTCAGTCTCTCTTTCTATCCTTCAAACACCCTCCCTATTTTTCATTATGGTTCTAAGTGTTCTTCAAAATATTTTTTATAAAGCAACCCATAAGATTACCTTTTTTTCCTCAGTTTTGAATATATTAGAAAGTTATATAAGAGGATTGAATATATAGGTGTTGGCAGCCAAGGCGCTGCCACTATCTTTCAAAGATTATGGTAAGAATTTCATGTCATAAACCTGGGTTATTGGTCTATTTTTATCTGATACTTGTGCTAATGTTCCTTTCCTATTTTGTGATTTAGAAAAGGTCACAAAGATAGTAATTGGGGGAAAATAACAAATTAAGATATCCAAGGTAAGGTATTGCCCCAACTTCTATTTGTTAGCTCATTTGTACATTCTTGACATACTTATATATTGGAAATCGTGGGATGGAGATTGAAAGCGTGAGCTTAACTTTTCTAACTGTATTATGATGTTGGAGCTGTATTCTTGTATTGAGAAGTTAGGAAGTCATGGATGGCCTTAAAAAGATTGGTTAATATTAGTACGGGGTAGAAATGAAGGTGCAGACATGAGGGGTTATTCTGGTGGTTTATGGATTTTTTTGACTATTTATGGGTTACTTTATCTATATTACTATTGTGAGAAAGCGAGTGACCTTATACAATGGTTGAATGGAGCTTCTATTAAAGTATAAAAGAAGGGTATGAAGATACATCTTGCGTTTGGGGGTTTGGATGGTGTTACTGCCCGTCAAGTATTTAGCTATTATTTTTGTAGGATTATAATTTGAGTAGGTTCTAATATTAGTTTCAATGTCCTTATAATGTAGAGTAACATTTAAAAAGAAATGCTGAATTACCGTAGTCACATTGGTCGGAAGATAATGTATTTAAGGCTCATATTCTTTAGCATAAAATCTTAGATTAGTGTTAGTACTAACAAAGTGAACTTCTCAAGCATTCTCACTAGTAAAGGATATATGGAAATGATGTACGATTTTCAGCTTTACCAATGACCTTGTTCCTATCCCTATGATCTGACAAATGTGTCAAAGTACTTTAAATATGTATTTATTACTTGATTTGTTATTTACACTTTCTAGTAAAACCCTTGTTCCTCTTCTACATATCTATAAAGACCCTAGATTACACATAGTAAGTATGCTCATATGTTAGGTATGCAATCTACCCATTTACTACCAACTTACTTCAATTGTCTATTTGATAACATATTTTATTTTCTCACACATTTACATGTTCCCTTCATTGGGCATCACTCCTAATGTCGTAGTCTATAATGTTACCTTGCAGAATCCATACTCGTTCCATTCTATAGTTTGCATCTCCTTACTTGGAATATGTATTTATCCCTAAATCAAATCTGTCCACGTGCTCCAGTAGTTCTCATGTTCATGTACCTTTCAGTTGACACTGTTTACTAAGTATTTAGTTACATCACTGTCTAGAAAACCTATCTCTTAGATTGAGTTAGATGCCTTCACTCGACATGCACCTATGTTCCATTTGAGATGTCAAAGATTGTGTCATTTAAGCTCAAAAGTATTACACTACTATTACAATTACAAATTCTTGTAACTTCATTGTTATTGCCTCAAGTTTATATTCATATATTTCTTAGTACTGGTCTATAGTCCCAAAGCTTAATAGTATTATGGCCACCAAAATAATAATCTCAAATATTAAAGAAATAAAGTAATGCAAATATGTTTATATGTGGATTGTAGCTCAGGGGCAAAAGCCTAGCTTGTATCGATCCCAATACTTGATTTATGGCTAGTATCCCAAGAGTGGAAGAAACACCTAGCATGGGCCGATCCTATTATCGGGTGGTATCCACGGGTGAAAGAAAAGCCTAGCATGGGTTGATCTCGATTTGTGTATTAATGAGGAATGTATCCCAGTGATATAATGCCTAGTATAGGTCATCCTCTTTTACCACTGATCAACTGGTCATATATATCACATGGCTTATAAATTTTATTAAACAAAGAATAGTGAAATATAGAAAAACATGTAATGTATAGGCTTCTACAAGTGTAAGTAAAGGTGGTCGTTCATCCTTATCTATACATTTATGTATTGATCCCTGATTTTATTAATCTCTTATTTTACTTATGGTTATCTCATGCCTTACATATTCAGTACATTACTTCATACTGACATCCCTCATGGGGGACCGGCGTTCTATGTTGCTGGCACATGTTCTTAGCTAGTAGATCTCTCTAATAGAAGTACAGGATACTCAGCGTCTGTTGGTGATCTCCAAGTTGATTCGAGGCCTTGCCGAGTCTTTAGTATATATTTTTAATGGTTTTACAGTCATGGATTCCATTAGAGGCTTTGTAGATATTGTAAAGCAGCTATATGTATTTATAGATTTACGTGTTATCTCTTTCGGTTTGGCTAATTGGTTGGTATTGTAAATACAGCTTCTTATCAGCAATTCCATTTGTATAGTGATTTATTTTCTCTTCTAGGTTATTTTTATAGTATGTGTTCCTATAGTTGTTGTCCGCTTCATCCAGTATTAGGGTGTGACTGCTTGGGTGAAAGAATTCAAGCTATTTGTAGACAGAACTATGGCTGAAGCTATTAAACCATATGAAAACTTACATGCTATGATGGATGATATAGAAGAGCCAGTGAACAACTGGTTGAGGGTTCTGTCAATTCCATATTTTGCAAGGTTCATGGTTGAATTCAAGCAAGCACGGGCTGATATTGATGAGTTGAATAAACACCCACCACCAAGTGCATTTATCCCGTATTGGTGATAAGTAATGAATAATAAGGTCTTGTAGACCTCATGGGTAGGCCACTCAAGGATAAAGGTAAAAAGATTGGTAAAGTGGTGACACAAGATCAGAGAGGAAGAAGAGACGTAGAGATGAGACACCAGAGAAATTTAAGAAAAGATTTAAAAATATAAAAGAGATATAAAGACAAGAGAAGAAATAAAGTTACGGATGAAGTAGATAGAGTGTCCACTAATTCAACACGAGAAAGTGGGCATATATCGGAGCCGATCCCTATTCTTATACCTGCCACTAAAGTGGAAGCTGTGTTTAGTGCCCTAATTTCTAAGGGGATTGATGCTGCTGTATCTGCGGCTAAGGAAGCCTCGCCTAAATCGACTGATTCACAAGCCTAAGGGATTTTCAAGTATTCTGCTCCCTTGTACTTAATTTATGATGCATTGAGGACAACAAATTTTTATTTAGTGGCGGTGGGGTACTTGTTAGTTGGCGTAGGTCACCATAAGGGTTTTTATTGCTTGTTTTATTTTCCCTCGTGTGCTATCTAGTAGAACTGGCATGTTTAGTATTTTTTTCTTTTGTGAAATTTTTTTATTATAAATATGTTCTGTTCTTTTATTTAATATTTAAAGTGTTAAGTACCTCTTATATATGTTGGAAGATAATAATGTGGTAAGAAGCTGTGAATTAAGATTTATAAATATTTTCTTTTGTCACTTAATGTACATATTGTGTAATGATAAACCAATCTATGATTGGCATTAGAGTGTTGGACTAGAGCAAGCATAAGCATATGGATGCAAGTCTAAGAGTCTGTAGTATGAGAATTAGTTCATTGCCTCTGTGTGTGAAGATTTGATGAAGTAGTTCTTACATTGTGTGTACCATGAGAACTTGCCCAGTTCATTAAAGAATGGGGAATGCAATGGCTCCGCGTCACACCATCACTCAATTTCCCAATTGTCAAAATCCAGTGACACGGCGCGATACCGCCACGTCACACCATGGGTCCAATTCGGGAAATTTCTAATGAAATTAAATGACGTGTCTAGATTTAAAAAGGTCAACTTTCCACCCCTATTTAAGCCCTTTAACACGTGATTCAGCCACTTTTCACCCAAAATATACTAGCTTCTCTTAAGTTTCTCTTAAGAACAAGCTAGGGTTTTCATAGAAGATCCAATTTCAAGAAAGTTTCACCGTCAATCTTCACAAAATCAATAACTAAGGTATGTGTTGTGTTCATTCATGGATTCTTTCCATCCATGAAGCTCAAGAACCTTGCTTTATCTATAAATCATGATATTTATGTCGTGGGTTATTTGTTATCATGTTGTTTATGTTGACTGATTTCAAAGTTGGAATCTTTGTGTGTTTATCATGATATTATGTTACCATGCAATATAAAATCCCTGAATTTAATTGCTTATGATGTGTAATTTAATGACTTTACTTATGCCCTAAGTTGTGCATGCAAGGTGGTTGATAAAATGCTTCAAAAAGTAGAAATCATGCTTTATAGCTCAAAACATAAGCTAAATGTGACATACTTGTCATCCTCCTATGTTTAAATGGTTTCCATGCTATCATTATGAAATGTGTGTGTTATTGGAATGGCCATGATATTAGAATATGAGATTATGATTACCAGTATTCTCGTCCATGTTAGATAGTAGGATAACCCTGTACTTTGTGAAATCCACAACTTACTAAATTAAGTATTGTTGATGTGGGTCTTGTACTTGATAAAGTCATGCTTCGTCAGTTCCCTTCTATTGAGTCCTGGGGGTACTTGTACCCGAAACATTAACTGTGTGCCTAGAGCCATATCATGTCTTCACGATACTCTCATTTAAGCTATGATCCTTAGACTTCAGATAGTATTATGACTCAGAAAATCTTCATGATCTCATAAACTCAGCCAGTTGATATCAATAGTATTCCATCAATCAACGAAATTCAGTAACTCAGTCGATGTTCAGTTCAGTAAATCATGTTCAGTGTCTATTCAGATAGGAGTATAAATTAGCACCGAACGAACCCAAGGATGGGAACTGACCTATTATATGAGGGTGTAATTCTTAGAAGTAATCCTTGCGTTCCAGAACTATGTATCCAGCATAGGTTAAGACATCATCACCTGTTATATGAGGGTAGATAAGATGGATTAGCCCGC
The DNA here is from genome assembly GCF_002878395.1 of Capsicum annuum. Lineage (NCBI taxonomy): Eukaryota > Viridiplantae > Streptophyta > Magnoliopsida > Solanales > Solanaceae > Capsicum > Capsicum annuum. The sequence goes on along the minus strand of NW_025872932.1, from coordinate 10,078 downwards.
TATGTGAGGTTTCCCACCGTTCTCACTAGAATTACCTGTTATATTAGGGTCACTCACATGTTGTCCTTACCAGTGGCGCGGTATTGACACCCTCCAATCAGGGCATAGATTAGACCCTAATTCAACTGTAATGCATCATTTGGGGTATATCAATTAGATGACTACCTCCCATAGTCATAATCTCAGTATCAGTCTCAGGAAAAAGACTCAGATAGTTCTTCAGAATTCAAGACTATCAGATACAGTCAACTCAGATACAGTACGGGACTCAGCTAGTTCTATCAGAGTCAGGGCTGTTAGATACAGTCACTCATGTTATCAGTTATCAGAATTTAGTCATTAGTCATGTTAGTCATCAACATACTCATGTTATCACTATTTTAGATATAGTTACTATGTATGTATGCATGTATTCTCATATTCATATTAGTCAGTTAGCCAGTGTTGTTTATGCATATGAACCCCATGCATTCAGCCTACCTCAGATGCATACCAGTACATTCAAAGTACTAATGCATTTTAGCTATAGTGTCTTATACCATAGGTTCACAGACACGAGCTCCAGAGCATCAATAGATTCCAGAAATTAGCAGTCAGAGTTAGCAATGAGTCCTCATCCTTCGAGGACATGATTATTTCCCTATTATCTAATTAATTAGTTTATTGGTTGGAGTTAGTTGGGGACATGTCCCACAATTCAGTCAGTTAGAGGCTTTTCAGACTATTATGTTCAGACAGTTATTTCAGTTGTTTTGGGTATTTCATATCCCGTTTAGATGTTATGTTTTACTTTAGTTATGTGAACCTTATGGCTTTTCAGTTCATATTTCTGCATTATTCAGTATATTATGCAGTATACAGGTACAAATATCAGTTATGGGTTAGCTTGTGGTCTTTCGGGGCCATAGCACCGTGTAGCATTCTAGGTGCCAGATCCGAGGCATTACAAACTTGGTATCAGAGCAAGGTTCAATAAAGTCCTAGAAAGTCTAAAAGTTGCATCTAGTAGAGTCTTGTACATAGGTGTGTTGCACACCACATTTATGTGCAAGAGGCTATATGATGTTTTAAGAACAATTTCCCTTCTTTCAGTATTCATGTCATGCCAGTGAGCATAATCTCAATCTAATCTCTCAGTCTAATCCATTTCTCCTCCTTATTTCAGAAGATGCCTCCCAAGAGAAGAACCCAGTCTGTCCAAGAAGATCCCTTGGACAAATATATTTCTCATGCAGTGTTTAGAGCTACATTTAGTACTCTTGCCCAGTCAGTTGCTGCTTAGAATGAATGACCAACTGTCATTCCAGCTAACCCAGTAGCCAATTGTAATACCCCGTATTCAAGTAAGTGTACTGGTGTATTCAAGTACGTGTATTGGTCTTATTTATATGGAAATAATTTTTTATTTTATTTATACCGAAATTCGCCCGTCGATGGTTCCATGCGAAGGTTATTGAATAAGCTTTCCAATGATATAAAGATTTCAAAAATAGATAGGTTACAGATATAATCGAGTACGTTTGAAACTATAAAACGGTGGCTGGTATATTTGGGAATAGTAAATATGCAGGAAAATATCCTGCACACAAACTATTGAGGCCAGCCAAATTTTTGGGTCAACTTTGAATGATCATAACTCCCTTAATATAGTAAAATGGGAGAGCTGCGACCTATTAAAAGAAATATAATTGAGTCTTCTTTCCAATGAAATTGGTTTCATCCAAATTCAACGTCTGAGTAAGGAGTTATGCTCGTTTTACTTCAGCCTATCAAAACATATTTTTATGGTCAATTTCAAACGACCATAACTCCTTGTACAAGACAAACTGGGTGGCCTACTTTATATGAAATAAAACCCCTTTAAATTATCCTTCCAACGATACCAATTTCACCCAAATCCTATATCGGAGCAAAGAGTTATAATCGATCTACTTTAGCTTATCAAAACAGTCCACCAAAGGATAAATTTGACATTATTTAACTTTTAAAGGCATTTTGGTCATTTCCTATTATATTATGGACAGGAATATGTGTATATATACATGTATATAAGTTCAAAAACTCATTTGTATCACCAATCATTGAGAAAGAACAAACCCTAGCCAAATTTGACCTTTAAATCACTTTTAATTCAACCATAGAAATTCCAAAGTAATCCGATAACTGCGTTTGTAATCTCGAGAGCTTCGAACGGCACCTATTATTTGTGCAAAAAGAATTGCATAATTAAGAGGTGAATTTTAAGGTATAAATATTATTTGCCTTTGTTCTTTTCCATATGTATATGTGTGATAGAGGATTATATGTATTGGTTGTTATTGAAAGGTGATGGAAATAGGGTTATGGACTATTTTGCGTGGTTTGGTTGTATTGAATTGTAGAAGGTGGATATGATAATTGAGTTATGAAAGGTAGATATGGTGATATACTATTGAATTAATGATTATTTATGTCTATGGCTCAATTTGGTTTAATGGATTGGTTGGAAAGATAAATGAATCCAAACTTGATATTGGCGGATGTTGTATGAATATGCATGGCATGTGAATGTAATTGGAGTATAAGAGGGTTAAAGTGACACCCTTTATGGTGTAATTAAGGCTTACTACTTAACCACTAGTTTGGTGAATTCAAATAATTGAATTGTGACATTTGGTTGCTAATACTAGATTGCTATATATGTTCATTGTAGATAAGTAATCCGAAAAGACGGGAAGTCCATTTGGGACTAGTATTGAAGGTTGACAGTCACGTATGTAAAGCATACTCTATACCATATCTTTGGCATGAAAGTGAACAATTGTTCTATTAAGAAAGTTTCCAAAGGTGTTCAATAACATGTGATCCATAATGGTTTTGTATGATGTCCTACGTTACCAATGAATTTGTTTCCACCCTACAAGATGTCAAGACATTCCAATACTTACTTGTCTTCCAAATCTTACATGTTTATTTCACTAATGAATGTCAGTAGGTATCCGGTTACTCAAGCAAGATCCATGTGCTATTAATGACTCCAAAATGTTTCATTGATATACCAATAAGTTCCTACTTCATTGTTATGGCATTGATGACTCCAAAATACTTCATTGATGTGCCAATGAGTTCTTACTTCATTTTTATTGCATTGATGGTCTATTTATATGTCTCTTATTGATGTATCATTATTTCAAAGTATCAAAAATGCTGTGGCAACCAAAATAACAATCTCAAAGATTAATTGAACTAAGTGATGGAAGTTCTCTCTTTTCGGATGGTATCCCAGGGGCATAAGCCTATCATGGGTCGATCCCTATTTATGTGTTTATGGGTGGTATCCCAGGGGCATAAGCCTATCATGGGTCAATCCCAGTTGATATGTATGGAGGTAGCCTAATGGTCACAGTACAGTACAGTAATCATTACAAATATGATAAGAAAGAAGGTAAAGTGATTGAATAAATACAATGTACAGGTTGTCATAAGTTCTAATAAGTGTGGTCCACTCCTATTACGATTTATTCACTTGTTTCTGATTTCTATTGAGCTTCTATATCACATGTGATTATCCACAGCTTTACATAATCAGTATATATTTCATACTGACGTCCCCCACGGGGGACCTGCATTACATGCTGCAGGCACAGGTACCTCAGCTCATACACCGCATAAGTAGGAGCCAGGATATCTAGCTGCTTTTGGTGAGCTCAGTTTGCTTCAGGGATTTTCGTGTCATATCCAGTCACTTTTGGTATTGTATAGAAGTTAGTTATATGGCGGGGTATGTCCCGACCTTTGTTAAACTCTGTGTCTTGTCTAGAGGCTTTGTAGACCTAATGTACAGTCAAGGTGGTATTTTATTAATAGACATGATGGCTCCAGTAGCCAAGTATTGTATATACATATATATATGTGCTCGAGCTTATACAGGTGCTTATTTTCTTTTATATGCGATATGATACTGTTCGAATTTCAGGTTGTCATAGAGGTATGCATGGGAAGTATAAGGTTATGAGCTGGTTCTCCCGAGGCTTGTCGGTTACGAGTGCCAGTCTGCCCTAATAGGATTTGAGGCGTAACAAAAGTGGTATTAGAGAAGTTCGTCCTAGTGAGTCTACAAAGCCGTGTCTATGTAAAGTCTTGTTTATCAGTGTGTCATGCACCGCATCTCTAAATAGGAGGCTATGGACATTTAGGAATTGTTTCTTTTCTTCATGTCTTAGATCGTGCGATAGAGCCTATATTGTATATGAAGTCATAGTTGTCCACTGAATTCGTTTGTTTCTCTTACTATAGTAATGATGCTGGTTACCAGAAGTAAGAATACCTATAAGCAAGTAGATATGGCTTCCGGAGAGGGGACTCGTAAGTCACTTACTATACCAGCTAATCAAAGTGATGCTCCAGCTGAGCATGCATCAGAAACTTCTTCTACTCCGGAAGAAATAAGGGGGAGGAGAACTATATCCCCAGAGCTACCTATTAATGCTACTGACCAAAATCTTAGAAATGTAGTACAACTTTTGACTCGTATAGTTGCTGGGCAAGCTCAAGGGCAAGCCATTCCTACCACGAGTCCTAGTGGTACAGATAGGGTGGCTAGCCTTTGAACACAGGATTTTCTTAAGATGGATCCTCCCACTTTTACTGGATCAGATCTTAACGAGGACCCACAGGACTTTATTGATCAAATTCAAAGGGCCTTAGATGTTATGCATATAACGGGTAGAGAGACAGTGGAGTTATCGGCGTATAGATTTAAAGGGGAGGCTATATATTGGTACGACGACTGGAAATGATCTATGGATATTGATGTACCCCCAGCTACTTGGAAAGAGTTCAAAGAGGTATTTCTTGATCATTATATTCCATTCAAGATTCATCAGGTCCATGCAGATCAGTTTTTAAATCTTCGTCAGGGGAATATGAGCGTGAGGGAGTACAGTCTCTGATTTAATTCCTTGTCGAGATATGCTCCTAATGTTGTAGCTACTATAGATGACAGAGTTCATCAATATGTGGATAGGCTGGATCCATATATGGTTAGAGATTGTACTATTGCCGCTTTGACCAAAGATATGGACATAGCGAGGATCCAAGCTTTTGCACAGAAAATGAAATATCAGAGGCAGAGGAGAAGAACATAGGAATTAGAAAGAGGATATTCCAAGAGGTCCAGATCTATAGGGCAGTTCATGGAATCCCAAAAAGGGTTCAAACCATAGTTTTCTTCTAGACCACCTAGGCCATTATCTTCTTATTCTGCAGCTAGTGCCCCACCGCAGTTCCAAGGGTCCAGAGAAAATCAATTTGGGCACAGAAGTGAGAGTTAGAGTTCGCGGATAGTGGGGTACCAAGGGCAAGGAAATATGAGCCAATCGAGACCTCCTCAAGAGCCATGCAATAAATGTGGAAGGTATCATTTGGGCGCATGTCGGCTAGGGACCAATGTTTGCTTTTGGTGTAGTATATCGGGGCATATGATGAGAGAATACCCATGAAGAGGCATGGGGGTATGGCATGACCTACGGGGTTATTTGTTGCATCATCATTATCGATGCCTTATTAAAAAATGGGTGCACAACTAATTGGTCATGTTAGAGATGATAAAGGAGCCATGAGTTCTAGCGGGGCTCAAAATCGCACGTATGCTCTAGCGGATCGATAGAATTTAGAGGCTTTCCCAGATGTGGTTACGGGTATGTTGTCTATCTTTTCATTTGGTTATATGCCTTAATTGATCCCGATTCTACATTCTCTTATGTTACTCCATTGGTTGCTGGAAAGTTTGAAAGAATACCCAAACTATTAGTTAAGTCCACACCGGTTGGAGAATCTATTGTAGCTAGAAGGGTTTACCGAAACTACATAGTAACTGTTTGTGGTCCTGATATGATGGCTGATCTCTTGGAGTTAGAAATGTTATATTTTGATGTTATAATGGGTATGGACTGGTTGGCATCTTGTTATGCCACAATTGATTGCTGCACGAATAAGGTATATTTCCATTTTCCAAATTAATCAGTCCTTGAATGGAAAGGTGAAATTGGCGCGCCAAGAGGTAGATTTATTTCTTATTTTAAGGCAAGAAGAATAATTTCCAAGGGGTACATATATCATTTAGTTAGAGTAAGGGATACAGAAGCGGAGCCACCAACCCTTCACGCTGTTCCGGTGGTAAATGAATTTTCTGATGTATTTCCTAAAGATCTTCCATGTTTGCCTCCTGAACGAGAAGTAGAGTTTGGTATTGATGTAATACCAGGCACCCAACCAATCTTCATTCCTCCATATAGAATGACCCCAGCAGAATTACGAGAATTGAAAGAGCAATTAAAAGATTTACTAGAGAAGGGATTCATAAGGCCTAGTATGTCCCCCTAGGGAGCACCAGTGTTATTTGTGCGCAAAAAGAATGGCTCACTGAGGATGTGTATTGATTATCGGCAATTGAATAAGGTGACTATTAAGAATAAATATCCTCTCCCAAGAATTGATGATTTATTTGATCAGTTACAGGGCGCCAACTGCTTTTCTAAGATTGATTTGAGGTCAGGTTACCACCAAGTAAGGGTTAAAGAGAAGGATATACCCAAGAAAGCTTTCTGAACACGGTATGGTCATTATGAGTTTCTAGTTATGTCATTTGGGCTAACAAATGCACCCGCAGATTTTATGGATTTGATGAATAGGGTGTTTAAGCCATTTCTGGATGTATTTGTGATAGTTTTTATAGATGATATTCTAGTTTATTCAAGATCAGAAAAGGACCATGCCAATCACTTACGACAGGCATTGCAGACTCTTCGTGATTGTAAGCTTTATTAAAAGTTCTCTAAATGTGAGTTTTGGTTAAAGTTGGTGGCATTTTTGGGTCATATTGTATCTAGTGAAGGGATAAAGGTTGATGCTCAAAAGATAGAAGCTGTGAAAAAATGTCCAAGGCCAACAATGCCTACGGAGATTCATAGTTTTATCGGGTTAGCTGGTTATTATAGAAGGTTCGTTGAAGGCTTTTCTTCCATTTTAGCATCCTTTACCAAGCTAACCCATAAAGAATCCAAATTCCAATGGCATGATGCCTGTGAGAAGAGTTTTCAAGATTTAAAGAACAAGTTGATTTCTACACCCATTGTTGGTACTTCCAGAAGGAACCGAAGGGTATACAGTGTATTGTGATGCTTCCAGAATTGGTTTAGGATGTGTATTAATGCAGCATGGTAAAGTAATAGCATATGCTTTTGGACAATTGCGGCCACATGAGAAAAATTATCCTACACAGATCTTGAGCTGGCAGCAGTTATTTTTGCTTTAAAGATATGGCACCACTACTTATATGGGGTTCATGTTGATATATATACTGAGCATAAGAGATTGCAATATATTTTTAATCAGAAGGACCTAAATTTAAGGCAGCGGAGATGGCTTAAACTACTAAAGGACTACGATGTTGATATCTTATACCATCTAGGGAAAGCAAATATGGTAGCTGATGCGTTAAGTCGTAAGGCTATGATGGCGCCTATAGAAAGGCAAGGGATGATTAAACATCTTCACCAGTTAGATAGTTTGGGAGTTTGCCTTCTTGAAACTCCGAATAAAGAGCTAACCGTACATAATGCTGCGGAATCTTCATTAGTAGCTGAAGTGAAAAAGAAGCAATATGCAGATCCTATTTTATTACAGCTTAAGAAGAACGTTCAGAGTGGTGCGACCAAGGCATTTGAGCTTACGCAAGAAGGAGTACTTCAATTCCATTTATCTAGGATCAACCAAAATATATCAAGATTTGAAAGATATGTATTGGTGGAATGACATAAAGAAGAGCATTGCAGAATTTGTAGCTGAATGTCCAAATTGTCAAAGAGTTAAAGTTGAGCACCAAAAACCCAGAGGTTATATGCAATGCATTGATCTTCCAAGCTGGAAGTGGGACATGATCAACATGAATTTCGTTATTGGTTTGCCTCGTACATCTCGGAAGTTTGATTCTATATGGGTGAATGTTGATAGGCTTACCAAATTCATACATTTCCTACCAGTTAGGACCACTTACAGAGTTGAAAAGTATGCAGAGCTGTAATTAAAGAGATAGTCCGATTACATGGAGTGCCAATCTCTATTATATCATATCGTGGAACCCAATTTACCTTAAACTTTTGGAAGTCTTTTCAGAGGTGTTTGGGAACACAAGTGAAGTTGAGTACAGCTTTTCACCCTCAAACAGATAGACAAGCAAAACGTACCATCCAAACACTTGAAGATATGCTACGAGCTTGAGTAATAGATTTTAAGGGCAACTGGGATGATCATTTACCTCTTATTGAGTTTGCCTACAATAATAGCTATCATTCAAGTATCAAAATGACACCATATGAAGCTTTATATGAAATGAAGTGTAGATCACCAATAGGATGGTTCGAAGTGGGTGGAACTCTTTTGTTCGGACCGGATCTTGTTTATCAAGCCATAGAGAAAGTTAAAGTAATTTAGCAACGACTGAAAATAGCCCAAAGTCGACACAAGTCATATGCGGATAGTAGAAGGAGAGGGCTAGAGTTTTTTATAGGTGATTGGGTATTTTTAAAGGTATCACCAATGAAAGGGGTAATGAGATTTGTAAAGGGAAGTTGAGGCCACATTATATAGGCCCGTATATGATCACTCGAAGGTTTGGACAAGTTGCATATGAATTAGAGCTACCCCAAGAGCTCTCATCAGTACATCTGGTATTTCATGTGTCAATGCTTCGAAAGAGCATCGGAGATCCATTACATATCACTTCTACTGAGGATGTGCAAGTTGCGGAAGATCTTACCTATGAGAAAGTGCCTATTGCTATTCTAGATCGCCAAGTTAAGAAGATGAGAAATAAAGAGATAGTATCTGTGAAAGTACATTGGAGAAATCGTCAAAGGGAAGAGATTGCATGGGAAACTGAGGAAGCAATGAAATCTAAGTACCCTTATTTGTTTAAAGATGAAGAGGGAGTTCAAGAAATGGAGTTAGAACATTAACAAGTAAGTTTCTTTTTATATATGCATAGTTTTATGTGATGATGTGAATATTAATGATGGACTTGAACTTGTTTTGGTTAAATAACAACACTAAAATTCGAGGATGAAAGTCCTAAAGGGGGAAAGATGTAACAATCCATATTCAATTACGTGTATTGGCGTATTCAAGTACATGTATTGGTCTTATTTATATGGAATTAATTTTTTTATTTTATTTATACTGGAATTTGTCCGTCGATGGTTCCATCCGAAGGTTATTGAATAAGCTCTACAACGATATAAAGATTTCCAAAAATGAATAGGTTTCGGATATTATCTAGCACGTTCGAAACTATAAAACGGTGGCAGGGATATTTGGGAATAGTAAATATGTAGGAAAATTTCCTGCACGCAAAATACTGAGGCCAGCCGAATTTTTGGGTCAACTTTGAACGATCATAACTCAATATAATGAACTGGGAGAGCTACGACCTATGAAAGAAAGATCTTTGAGTCTTCTTTCCAATGCAATTGGTTTTATCCAAATCCAACATCTGAGTAAGGAGTTATACTCGTTTTACTTCAGCCTATCAAAATAGATTTTTAGGGTCAATTTCAAACGACCATAACTCCTTGTACAAGATGAACCGGGTGGCCTACTTTATATGAAACGAAAGCCCTTTGAATTATACTTTAAATGATACCAATTTCACCCAAATCCGATATCGGAGCAAAGAGTTATGGTCGATCTACTTTAGCTTATCAAAATAGTCCACCAAAGGACAAATTTGACATTATTTAAATTTTAAAGGCATTTTGGTCATTTCTTATTATATTATGGACGGGAATATGTGTATATATACATGTATATGTGTTTAAAAACTCATTTTCATCATAAATCATTGAGAAAGAACAAACCCTAGCCAAATTTGACCTTTAAATACTTTTGATTCAACCGTAGAAATTCCAAAGTAATCCGATAGCTGCGTTTGTCATCTCGAGAGCTTCGAACGACACCTATTATTTGTGCAAATAGGATTGAATAATCAAGAGGTGAATTCTAAGGTATGAATATTGTTTGCCTTTGTTCTTTTCCATATGTA
>NW_025872931.1:17914-29827 GCF_002878395.1 Capsicum annuum | reverse complement strand
AAGAAGCTTCAACGGCAACCCTTTTTCGCGGCCTTCGGTTCTTGCAACCCACAGAGGATTCAATGCTATTACTCCTGTAATAGCCATGCTGGTAATTTCCACTTTCCCGTTGTTTTACTCAATTTTCTTGATTTGAAATATCAAAAATTTGTTGCAGGATTTCTTGATTTACTTTGTTGTTTTCTTGTTTTTTTGTAGATTGGACAAGAGTGGTGTCTAATTTTGGGAAAAGAGAGTTGGGTTCTTCTTCTTTGTCATGGGGTTTTGATGAGAAGGAGAATGAATCCAAAGCAGCAAAACTGAAATCACCGGCAAAGGGTTCCAAGAATTTCATGTCTCTGACGATTTCAGTTTCTTCCAAGATTGCTCAATCCCCGAAAAAGAAAATCTGGTGGAGAGAAATGATCCTGTAAGGACTTCAATCACCTTATCCGACGGTAAATCTACGTTCTTTTCTGCAAATTCTGAAGAACATAATCAAAATTCTGAGAAGGCTATGGAGCCTAAGAAGACTGTTCCTGTTGATGGTTTTCCTTCGGTTACCAAAACCCCAAAAAGGGTAACATTTTCGGAGGCATCTTTAAATTCTGAATCCCTTTCTGATACTATAACAATGGATTCTAACATTTGCAATGATGAACCATTGGTCTCTGCTACAATTGCCTCACTAGATGCTTATCCCTCTCTACCTCTATATGACCCTAAAACCAATTACCTTTCTCCAAGGAAACCCAAGCTAGATGACTGCTACTTGTTTGAGTTACTGTCTGAGAACCTTTCAGACACAGATGGCAGTGAAAGTTCTCGAACTGAAGATTTATTGGAAGAGTTTGATGGTTCTTCTTCAGAAGAGGCGTTCACTAAAGCAACGGTTGATCAAGAAGAGGAACCTGCAATGCCTGTTGCTAAGCAAATTGATGAACCTACACTACCTATTGCTGAGGATATATCTGAGGCAAAAATGAAATCACAATCAAGATCTTCAACAATATTGAGGTTTTTATCTCTGATGTTGGTACTTATGATTGCTTTCTTATCATTCTCAGTAACTGATTCTCCTATAGTTGCTACCCCTAGGTCTATTATAGACTTAAGATTCTCTAATGTCAGTATTCCATCACATATTCTGGTCTTGGATTTTCCAGTCTTAGCTAAGGCTAATAGTTACTTTAAGCAATTCTCGGGTGAAGCGATTTCTTATTTCTCAAAGTTGATTAATGACCTTGGTAGAATAGATGATGTGCATCCGATTAAATTCATGAACTTGACTGCTCTAGAAGAAAGTAGCAATATATATCACGGATATTTGAAAGGCAGTACTGGTAGTGAGGAATTGGATAAAAAGTTTGAACCAATTGAGTTAGAAGAGGATGAAGAATCTGAAACTGAGCTAGATGAGGAAGAATTTCAAATGGCTGCTGATTTAGATGAAGGTGAGGAGGTTGACATTGAAAGAGTGGATGTGTTGGAGATTGAAGAAGCTTCCGCAATTCAATTAGCCAAGGTAAATGGGGCTGATATCTTAGAAAAGGATGTAAAACAAAGAAAGCATGATTTGGTGGAGACTGAAAAAGTTTTTGTTGTCCCAGCTGAGGGGAATGAATTTGATAGTTTAGAAAGGGATTTGCACCAAGGGCTTACAACTTCTAATGTTGAGGTTGAGTTGGCTGAATCCCAATCTTTCATTGTTGATAATGCACTTGAGTCGATGATTGACAATCCTGAAAGTATAGTGAAAGAAATTTCAATTGTTGAAGAAGACCAACCTTTGGAAATGATGGAGTCTCCAATAAGACATGATGAAGATAATGCTGGTGCATATCAGATCCTGGAAATTTCCTCACTTGTACTGAGTTTGCTTGTTGGTACAGTTCTCTACATGAAGAGAAGAAGTGATAAGACTTTGCATCTAGTAGCAGTCTCAAGTAAGAAATTTTCCACTCACCATGTTGTCAAAGAGAAGCATTCCTCTCAAAATTGGCCAACAGAGGTCGATATCGCAGGAGCAAGATGTCGAGCATCTTTCAAATAACTTCATCTCATAGCAAGAAATATCCTAAATCAGAGGTTGATGAGGCTCAGAGCATTGAGAAGAAACCTAGAAAGAGTAACAAGAGAGAATCCTTGGTTGCATCTGAGTTCTCAATGGGTTCACCTTCATATGGAAGTTTCACTACATATGAGAGGATTCCTGCCAAGCATGTGAGTGTATTTAACTTGGTATATTTTATCTTCTTTGAACATAAACAATCCTTTTTGAATAGCCAAATCTATTCTCTTACTTATATATTTTCCTTGTGAAATTTAGGCAAGTGGAGGAGAAGAAGTCATCATCCCCATAAGACGCTCGAGCAGAATTAGAAGCCATGTCAATTTCTCCATGAAGACTCTGAAGTCGCGTCACTGCTGCACTGACAACTGAAGGAAAATTGCTCTTTTGCTTCTCAGTAAATCAGTCTTAATAGGATTTTAACTGAAGTGATTCATGTGTGATTTGTAGGATTTTAATGTTTTAATTAGTTTGCTAATGTTATAATGTTGTTAGTGAAACTTTCTGCATGCTGCCTCCGTTTGTTGAAGTTTCGTTTATTAGTTGAGTATTTCGTGTGGCTTGTGTATAGCACTTTGCTTGACCCTTGCTTCTATGAACTTTTGGATGATCTGATTGTTGGCTTCGTTTCTACTCCATTTTTTGATGAACTTTTCATAGTACAACGTAGTTAAGGAAATTTGATCTCGTAACTTATTTGTCCCCACCTTAAAAGTTAAACAAATGTAACCCTTAACACTCTTTTGATTAAATCATACTCTCGAATGTAGAACTTCTAACCATCTTCTTCCAACTAGATATTTTATTATATTGTGATATGAGAACTTACCTCGAATACTTGTATGGCCAATGACACTATTTCTGAGTTTATGTGAACTAAAACTTTTATGACCGTTTTCATTAATACTTCTAGCCATCTTCGATAAGAGTCTCAGATTTAGTTGAGCAAATGTGTGAGCTTTCAATGACAAATTGGAGTAAGGAAACTCAAAAAATAACTTTTAACATAAGTATATGGAGTGACTCAACTTTAGCTGGATGTTATGGTTGATAGGTGGATCCATGAAGGTACATGTATCTAAGTCTAACAAACTGCAATGGATTCTTTAAGCTAAAACGTACAATATTCCAACAAAGGGACTTATTATAAGTTGGTTTGAGTTACCTGAATAAAAGATGCACATAAATATTGTTACTTGTTTAGGTGGTTACAATATTTACATTTGATTGTTACTTATATCTTATTGTATTGTATGACAGAGAAAAAAGCAATAAATTTTATAGTCAAGAGACAGATCCCTTTACAGAACAACTAAAGCAAATAGTATACAAGAACAATGTCAAACCAGTACCACATCCAAAACTCTTTTTTGGATGGTATTTCCACATGATGTGCCTTCTTCAATGCGCTTATTAAACGGAAAGTATGAACAAATCCCTCGTAAATGAGTCCAACAACAATATATGTCCACTGAGCAACCAGCCTAACATTAGAATGTCTACATCCAAACACCCACTGATTTAACGTCACTATCACAACCTCCACAAGTGAAAAAGAAATTGTAGTCTTGCGCGACTTTATCTCCCAATTCAAAGTAAATGCACCCAGAAGAAATTAAATTTATTCAATCATGAGAACAGAATCGGCAAGCATCAAGAAATCGTTAAAAAGATGAGTCAGAATTAGAAACAGGACAAACATATGTAAACTAGGTCAGAAAGGCTATATCAACCACTATATTTGCAATTGCTCCTATTTGTTATAAAATTCTATTAGTTAATCAAGAAACTGTGACAGCAGAAGGTTTATTGTGGAGGGAAATCACCGTCTCAAAAGCTCCCACGAAATCTTTAACCTTGCTCTTCCCGGTTTCAACAAGCTTACTCGCCGTCTCTTTAATCACATTATTCAACAAACCCTGTACATTCGGATACCTCAAAACAATTTTTCCAGAGATAGGCATGGTATTACTTTTGTCACCATCAACTCTTTTCTTTTTAAAGATTTTCTTTCTTATATTGCTGTCCTGGCTTTCACCCACATGTCGTCCCCATCTAAATGTCAGCCTCCTAGGGCTGCTGGTTTCTTGCTGGAGATCAACTATCTTGCCCCTCCTGAACTTCAGTTTCATTGCCGAAGAATTATTATCATTAGAAACACCTGTCTTACCTTTTCTCAATGTCTTTTTCTGATTTTTCCCAACAGTTTCTGCTTCTGCTATGTGCAACAACTTTTTGCTACTATAGGTGTATTTACCCAATGCACTGTCTGCAGGCTTAACAACTTCCTTTTTATCTTCTTTATTAGACAACGGACGTGATTGTAAATGGGATGAAGACTTTGGTGATGCTTTCACTTTGGGAGTACGTAAAGTTTTCTCAGGAACCATTTCAGGGTTCAGTTTGTTTGTCCCATCTCTCCGCATCTTGTTCTGGTCAGCAGTTTTAAGATTTTATTGCTTCTTACCCTCAAGATCAAAGGTTTAACAGAGGAAGATTTTGGAGGAGATGAAAGAGTTGGCGTCTTCAAAGATTTCTCTGCAAATACTTTAGGCACGATTATTTGTTTTCTATAATTAGCAACATTGTCTTTCTTGCCTCCTGCATCTACACCTCCTAAGATCTTAGATGAAGATTTCATTTTCTTTTCTGTCTCTGGCATCTTGTCACTTGAGGAATCCAATTTCAGAGAGTGAACACTCTTTGGTGGCAGCAGTATCTTTTTCTTTTTTATTTTAGAGGGTTCAAGAGAGTGAACCTTGGGAGAAGGCCTTCGATCGACCACATTCAACTTCTTTCCCTGTCCTAGCGTACTCCTTGGAGGAGCAGATGGCTTTTGATTGACCACGGCCTCTTTCTTTCCCTCTACCAGCATACTCCCTGGGGGAGTAGAAAGCTTTTTCTAGCCCACAGTCATATTTTCTCCCTCTCCTAGTATACTCACCAGAGATGCGGAAGAATTCTGCTCAACCACAGTCACCTTATCTATCCCTCCCTCCATGCAACCTGGAGGAGAAGAAGGTTTTTGCTCAACCATAGTGACCTCCTTTTCATCTTTGAGTACACTCTCCTGAGGTGCTGAAGGCTTTTGATAGACCTCATTTACCTTCTTTCCCTCTTCCAGCATATTCACAGGAGGAGTGGAAAGCTTTTGATTGACCAAAATCCCCTTCTTTTCATCACTCTGGTTACACCCTGAAGTAGTGGAAGTCTTTTGCATGACCACGGTCCTCTTCTTCGCCTCTCCCAGCATACTCCCTAAAGAAGTGGAAGGCTTTTGCTCAGCTTCTGTCACCTTCTTTTTCTCTTCCAGCATACTCCCAGGAGGAGTGGAAAGCTTTTGCTTGACCAAATTCCCCTTTTTTGCCTCTCCCACCAAGGTCCATACAGGACTTTGCTCATCAGCAGAAATTTGTTCTTTCTTTTTGATAGAGGATGCCATGGCTTTGCTTCAGAGGAATGTTTCCTGCCATATTTACAGAAGTCATGGCAAGAACCAGTGGAAGCTCTCAGATAATGAGGAATAACATCTTGTCCACTATCAGGAGCATTCAACTTCCCAGTGGATTGCCTTCTTGTATTGCTGCATTGTAAGATGAAGTAGTGGAGGAGCTGCGATAGCTGGGAAGAACCTTGTTTCCATTACTCATAGATCTCGGTTTTACTGTGCTAATTTTATCTGGCTTACTTCCAGCAAAGTTATTATTCATGCTAGTTACAGGACTCACTAGTTCATCGATGTTATCCTCAGCCATAGAGTCATTCTTCACGCTAGTCACTGGACTTACTAGTTAATCGGTGTTATCCTCAGCCATAGAGTCATTCCTCACACTAGTTACTGTACTTGCTAGTTCATCGGAGTTATCCTCAGCTATCATTCCATAACCCTGGCACCATGAACATATGTAAACATTAGGAAGGATATCCATTAGGTGAGTAATAAAATACAGGATGTACTGCACACTTATGGGACTTCCTCTTGCCTTTTGCCTATATGTCTTGTGTTGCTGAGATCACAACGAGAATAAATTAACATATATATTGCTAATTGAATACAACTATTGACTTATCTAGTTAAGCATGCTGCAATCAGTATCTATAAAGCTTTTTGAATTAGACAGCTGGAGTTAAGAAATTGAAAGGTGCGTCTTCAAACCAAGAAAGACATATAACAAGAGGTTTTTGAAACCTAATTATTCCATTATATTTCCATGAACAAAAAATAAGGTGGACCAAAAATTGTCCACATTAGATATCTACATCTCCATGTTTGATACATTTATTTTGGAATAAACATATAACTAATTGAGTTGTCAAATCTTCATAAATCATATTATTAACAAATCATGATATCTAATTCTGAAAAGTTAAATGCTTATATAATCTCCCTTGCCGGAAAGAAAATGAATGATCCTCTTATAGCAGACCAAATTATTAGTCGGATTAAACATCTTGATCGGTTCCTACACCAACTAAGTAGTGAAAGGTGTTATATCTCATGGATGAAGGTAATTAGCAATTAATACAACTTTACTAGTGCGAGTTGTATTGACAGAACATTGAAATGAGTGAATGCTGAGAATGACTAGAATATCATGCATGCTTGGGGAGGGGAACATGCAGTTTTAGATTAAATAAATGTTCAAGTCATCAATATCTAAGATCAAGCAAATAATATCCAAAAAAGAGATGAAGAAGAAGAAGAAGATAAATATAGATAACTCACCAATATATGCAGAGATTGAAGAACAGGACAGGCGTCTAAGACGGGAGAAACTTTGACTATGTCAAAGTTGTACGTGCTTTCAAATAGCAAGACTAACATCCTAAGGTTTCTAAATATCTGCATCTCTGTTGGGAAGTGTGTTACCTAACAAAAAGGAATACTTCAAGTGATTAGGGTGTTCAAAAGACAACTACCAAAGGAATTTGACAAGCCAAGAAATCATCAAATACCTGAGTATTCCAAGCGGTGACTATTAAAGATTTAACCTGAGCAGGTAAATTTGCTGCAAATTCACAAAATATGTATGGCATTGAAGCATCTCCGCGAAGACTAATTTTTACATGTTCCAACACAGGAACGGAAGAAAAGTAAAATCTTACTCTGTTATTAAAAAAACACTCAAACTCATGTAGTTTTGTAGCCTGAAGATCAATCTCTTCCAATCCGCCACAATCAGCAAAAAGAACAGATGTTACTGTACCGGAGATGCATAGCTTATGCGGAAGATTGCAATATTTTATGATTAACTGATTAAGGTTCAAACACGAGGACAAAATACCCTCAAGTTGTCCCATTTCTAACAGAACGCCCATCAAGAAAAGGGTCTTGAGAGAGTTGAGACGGAGTGTGACACTTGGTTGTACAACGCAAACACTCAAAAACAAGGATTTCAAGGAGGATGCTTGAGAGAGAAGCTCAAGGGAAAATTCAAAAAATGTGTTGCGGTGAAGGTTAATGTATTTTGAGGTAGGAATTTTGCCACAGCTAAAGTTGAGATGTAACCTTTCAACACCTAATTTTGAAACAGAATGCATCAATTGGCCAAATTCACTAGAAAACTTTCTCTGAATGAAAGTGTGCATTTCAAGTTCAACCACTTTACGACCCAAATAAAGTTGCAAAAACTGATTTACTACTTCCAAGAATTTTTTCGGATAGTAAGGCTGACATGTAGAACCTAAATAGTTAACGCCAAACATGTCAAGGCTGAACTGTAATGTAAGCATAGAAGCAACCAGATATCTCCACCTTGTAGACAAAATGCTGGTCTTAACAACATCTTTAATTGTCATACGTGATAGAATTGAAGACAAAACGTCATCTAGTAGCTGACTCGTATAATCCACCTTTGCCTTATCAACATCTGATAGCTGACTCACATAATCCACCTTTGCCTCAAGATCCTAATTCCATTAATTACACGCGCAAGCAAAAATACTTCAGAAGAAATTTTACATAAATCAAAAAAGATATCCAGATTTAAAAATAGTACTACTAGAATAAGTATTTGTTATTGAACCCAAGTTATCTAGAAAAAGGTATAATTGTGCATAAATAACATGCTTTGACCCCTGAATTAAAAACATACAGTTAGTTCATCATATTCACTTGATTACGATATGATTCTTTTCTAATCTTATACAAATTTGTTCTCATAAAACAACAACAAAACTAGAGTTTACACATACATTTGTAGAAGTTTTCTCCTCCTTTTTACTTAACAGTCTTTCCCTCAAAAAATCAATTCCTCCCAATGTAAGTAATCCCAGAATCACTCCTCATGACACAGTAAAATATTACAAATAAACACATACAAAAAAAGAATGAATTTTAATTATCCGAAAGTAAACAATGATCATTTTTAAAGTAAGAGATTTTTACCTAGGTGATCTCTACCCATATCTGTACAACTTTCAGATAACAAGTTCGATTTCAAATTTGGTTGCAAAATTTGTTTACCACTACTTATAAAGCAGCAGAGTCAGAATAGAGAAGAGACACAAAGGGTGAATTTCAAAAAATAGACCTAAATTGGGTGCCTTTTAAATTTTAGTCTCAAATAAAAAAATTTCTTTAAAATAGTTTTTATCTATTAATTAATATTTTTCTGGATAAAATTACTCCTGATTAATAGAGTAAATTACATAAATATTCTTATGGATAACAACTTCATATTTAAATATTTTAACTTTAATTTTTTTTCTTTTTAATTTTACTTTAATTTTTTTTTTTAATTTTCTCAACCCTTACTTTTTTTTCTTTTTTTCTCTCAACTTCTTTTTTTTCTTTACATTTATAGTTTTTATTTCTTTATTTTTATTTTTGTTATTTTTAATTTTTCTTAACCCTTACTTTTTTTCTTTACACCTTTCAACGTTTATTTTTATAAAAAAAAACAAGCTTTTTTTATTTGATTTTTTGTTTTTAAATTTTTCTCGACCTTTATTTTTATTTTATTTTTATCAACCTTTATTTTTTTTTCTATTCTCTCTCACCTTTTACATTTTCTTTGATTCTTGTTTTTTTAATATTTTTCTTCATTTTCCACAATTTTTATTATTTTTATTTTTTTCTTTGATTTCTTCCATTCAAGTTACATCTCATGAGTAAGGTTGACACTATCACATTAAAAAAATGTTTTTCTGCACTTTTTTTTCACTTTTCTTTTGGCACAATTCTATAATTTTTTGCACTTCGACATGTCATTATCATGTTATTTCTGAGTGCTAATCTGTCCGTATCTTTCTAATGTGAATACGTTCTTTTCATCCATCAAATATTAGAGATTAAGTAATATCCACTGACTGCGTAAACTTTTTCTTACACCTTTATGTAAATTTAAAGTCTATTAAAGGCAAATCTTGATATATTTATTTATTTTCTTTAAAAAATAAGTTATAAATAAGGAAAATAACACTACATATATATTTATTTAATTAATGATGAACTTGTTTACCAAAAATACAAAATTCTTACATGTTTTTTGTTTTTATCATCATTGACCAGTTTACAATTTACATGATCTGTTCCTCTTTTACAATTGAAATATTTAGCATCATATACCTTAGGATATCAGTCACCATTGTTATTATTAAAGGGCCGTTTGGTTTAAGGTACAAAAATAAATAATTCTGGGATAGAATTTTTAATGCATGTTTGGTTTGCAATATTCGGGATAACTAATCCCGGAACTAATAAATAGTACCGAGATAAGTTATCCACCTATTTGGTGGGATAACAATTCCATCATTATTTATTCTTGGGATAAAATTAGAAAAAAACACAATTGCCCTCCAAATTCTTAAGATTATCACTTTATATATATATATATATATAAATATAAAATTATGGACAAGTTACTAAGTATGATGACATTCCCTTTCTAACTTAATACATTCTTAAATATTAAATAAAAAAATATTTTTATATTTAGCTAAAAATATTTGAAAATTTAATTTTTTTAAAAAAAATTGACTCTCTAAATATTAATGATACTAAATAATAAAAAATGAAATTAATTCTTTTTCACACTTTTTGATGATGAATTTTTTTAACAAAAAATGAGATTATCAATATTTTATGGAATTTGAAACAAAATAAGTAATTTAACATGAAATATTAGAGATTCATACACATTTAAGAAAAATTTTATTTATGAATATATTATACGTTAAATTTATTTGAATAATTATTATGTTTATTTATATATTTTAATTTCTCTAAAAAATAATAAAAATGTCGAATCCATTATTGAATTACATATTTTAAATTACATAGTTTTATAATCACTTAAAAATTAATATTTTATATATCAATTAAAATGAATTTTAATATTCTATATTATATGAGTGATATGTATTTAAATGAAGTGACATAAGCAACAAATCTTTTACTTTAACAAACTTAAGTTGAAAGTTTTTATTTTAAACTAAATAAGATGTAGTAAGATTTTTTTTAAACACACACGGCATAATCATGGGAAGGCACACGCAGAAAAATTAAAGCTAAATAAGATGAAACTTTTATTTTAAAATACACACGATATAATTATGAAAATGCACACACACAAAAAAAATTAAACTAAATAAGATGAAAGTTTTATTTTTAAGAATAAATATTTAAAGCTTGAAAAGGAATATATATACCATGCATATTACTAGAAATTATGCCGTATTTATGTTATGTAATCTGTTTCTGTGCTTTACTATGTGTTTGTGTGGTATCTCGTGCCTTGAGCCGGGGGTCTATCGGAAACAGCCTTTCTACTTCATCAGAGGTAGAGGTATGGACTGCATACATCTTACCCCCCCAGACCCCACTAGGTGGGAATACACTGGGTTTGTTGTTGTTGTACTAGAAATTTTACCATGCATATTACTTTGAATACAACAAACCAAACACTCAATAAAAAATAATTTCAGCATAACTAATCACAGTATAGCTTATTCCATCACAACTTATCCCAGCATAACTAATCCCAATATAACTATATTCCAAACCAAACGACCCCTAAGAGTAACAAACTATTTTTAAATTGTTAATCCAACATACAAAAATTATTTGCAATAATTTTTTCTTTTGACAGTCAAGTTAGAGGGAAAACAACCTTTTCAAAGTTAAATTGAATTAGATTAATTTAATATTTTAAATAAAAAATTTTAATGTTCAAAAATTATACAAAAAATTCTATAAGTTACAATTTTTCTAATATTAATATGATGAAAAAAGATGAACAAAAGCTATTTTCGCTTTAACTAGATTGTTAAATGAAAGAATTATACGTATGCTACATATAATCTGTTACCCTCATTAATGAACACAAACTATCCTAACTTTGAGAACAAATTAAGAAATTAAAAACTTCAAATAACAAAACAACTCTCTTGACTTCAGTTCTTGTTTAATCATTTTCTTGAAGAAGATATTGTTGCTACTATTATTATTATTATTAGTTTAGTTCTACATGTTTTGCACGTGTATTTCACAATAATCGCTTAAACTGTATACACAAAAATAGCAAATTATCAAAAAATAGCAATTAATGTTAAACTAATTTCATACATATCAAGCTTGTTCGTTTTGACCCTCCGAGATTCAAATTATATCAAACAAAATCATTAACAGTAAAAGAGTATATATAAAGCATCGAGATTGACATAATCCTAAATTAAAGTATAATGGCTGAGAATTTTGTATTATAAGTTGGATAGAATACCAAATTTATTATTATTAATTATAAATAATTTTATGATACAGCTACACAAATTTAACTTTGTCTGAGCCGGGATCTTTTGAAAGCAACCTATCTGTACGAGGTAGGGATAAGATCTGCATGCACTTTGCTCTCTCTTTGAAT
>NW_025872931.1:0-14914 GCF_002878395.1 Capsicum annuum | reverse complement strand
CAGACGGTTTATCCCCTTTTCTTGAATAGGTTGCAGGTATCTCTCTTGGTGTATTGATTTTGGGATGCATGCCTGGATTGGGTCCCAAGTTTAGCATATGTTACTTACTCCCTTCATCCCACAAGTTGGCCTACTTTCTTTTCATTGGTCGATTTAGTCCCAAGTTTGCACATGTTAATTACTTCCTCCATTCCAAAATCTCCTAAATTGCTTTCATTGGCAATTAGTATTTGTAGAGTATGTTGTAAATCATTTGATACCTTTATGTCTTTCTTGAACCCATTACTCGATAAAGTATTTTCCAGTGTCATTTGTTTACATTCTTTTACATAATTTGTAACATATTTTTGTTACCTTCCCAAAATATTTGTTT
This sequence comes from Capsicum annuum, assembly GCF_002878395.1. Taxonomy (NCBI): domain Eukaryota; kingdom Viridiplantae; phylum Streptophyta; class Magnoliopsida; order Solanales; family Solanaceae; genus Capsicum; species Capsicum annuum. The sequence continues at coordinate 14,541 of NW_025872931.1, read as the reverse complement.
ACATTCTTTTTCATAATTTGTAACATATTTCTGTTACTTTCCCAAAATCCAGAACAATCTTTTTTTTTTGTCAGGTATGATTTCTATTTACATTACACACTATAATTTGTCACAATTGAACTATAATGGAGCTTTAGGCAAGGGGAAATTGATGTTTATCTGGTGGTACTCTTTCTTTTTTGTTGTTGGTGCTTTTGTACTGAACTGGTCTGGTGATATAAAGAGGATCTTCAAGGGTTGGATTTTCAGCAAAGAGAAAAAGAAACTAGATAGCTTTGTGCATCAGATGCGAAGGCTTTTCTCTCTGAATAGCATAGAGGGTTGGATTAGTTCGCACCATCATTTTTATTTTATAGTTCACACTTGTATTTGTATTTGTTAGTTCGCACCATCATTTGTATTTTATAATTCGCACTTGTATTTTAAAGAACTGTTTTGTATTTGTATTTTATATTTGACTGTATATTATATTGGATTATATTTGTATTATGATTTTATTGTGTTTGTGTATTTAGATTATATTGGTATTTGTATTTGTATTTGTATTCTATTTTCGTAGATGTCTTTTTATTTTTAAAGAATTATTTTGTATTTGTAAGTTGATTGCATATTGTGCTTAGCCGTTTTATCATTTGTATTTGTGTACAAACAAGTAAATGCATTAATTACATTTTCTTGATTCTAAAATATATAAATATGCAATGTATCATTTGATACAAATGTACCGTTTTGTATTTGTATGTCAAAATTATTATTCGTATTTATAAATAAATAAATATCATTTGATACAAATACAATTACAAACAAATGAAACCAACGATTTTAAAAATATAAATACATATTTTATTTTTATAAAATTTGAATTGTATTTATTTGTATTAATATTTATATCTCGTATAAATAAATACAAACAAATATTTGTAAAAAGAAAATCAATCTTTCCTTTTCAATAATTAAAAAATACAAATGGTAGTTCACACTTGTATCTATATGTTATAATTCGTATTTGTATTTGTATTTTATAGTTACCACTTGTATTTATATGTTATAATTCGTCTTTCTATTTATATTTTATAGTTCGCACTTGTATTTATGTTTACTAGTTCGCAGAAATGAAAAGAATGAAAAGAAAGAAAAAAAGAAGAAAAATATAAAAAAGGAAGGAGAGTAATAGAAAATAAAGAAAAAAATAAAAGGAGAAAAATAGAAGGAGAAAAAATAAAAGGAAAAGAAAAGAAAAAAACATAAAATGCAAAAAAGACAACAAAAAAAATTGAAAAACGAAAGAAGAAAGAGAAAACAAAAAAGGAAAAGAAAAAAAAGAAGAAAAAAAAAAAAAAAGAAAAAAAAAAGTAATAGATAATAGAGAGAAAAAAAGGAGAAAAAAATACAAAAGAAAACAAAAAAAAAATTAAAAGTAAAAGAAAGAGAAAAAGAAGAAGGAAAAGAAAAGGAAAGACAAAATGAAAAAAAGACAACAAAAAAGAAAAAATTGAAAAAAGAAAGAAGAAAGAGAAAACAAAAAAAAGGAAAAGAAAATTGAAGAAAAAATATAAAAAACAAAAAGAGTAATAAAAAAGAGAGAAAAAAACAAAAAAGGAGAAAAAAAATACAAAAGAAAAAAAACGAAAAAATTGGAAAAAGAAAAGAAAGAGAAAATGAAAAAAAAGGAAAAGAAAAAAAGAAGGAAAAAACTGAAAAAGGAAAAAAAGTAACAGAAAATACAGAAAAAAAATTAATGGGAGAGACTATGAATTGTAATTATAAAAAAAAAATTAATAGGCAAGAGAAGTTTATGAATTGTAATTAATTGAAATTAAGCTAAATAAGGTAATTAGGAGTCAATATTGACTAAGTTGTGTAATTATTTCAATTTTTTTTCTCATTTTTGTATCTTAATATATATGTATACTTATCTTCTCATTTTACTACATTCTTTTGTATCTTCTTTTGGGATCTGATCTCCAAAAATCTTGGCCATAATTCACAATGGAAAAGGATTATGAAATCAGAATTAGTGATATTATAAAATTTATTTTGTTTCCTTTCTTAGTTTTCTATCTTCTCTCATTTCATTTTTCTTTTTTCCATTTTAAACATTATTCATTTTTTCATTCTTTTCAAAATCAATCTTTACCTTCTCGATAACCTCTTTAAATTGCCACCTACTATTTTTACTTCATCTTCTATTTACAGTTTTTGAATTTCTTTATGGATAAGGGTTAAAGAATTAACAAAAATATATATTAATCAAATCACACTTCTACTTAATAATCCATTAAAAGTTATGCAAAATCTGTACATGTCAATTATTTTGAGATGGAAAAATAAAAAGGAAAAGAAGAAAAAGAAAAGAAAAAAAGACAAAATGAAAAAACGACAACAAAAAAAAATTGAAAAAAGAAAGAAGAAAAAGAAAACAAAAAAGGAAAATAAAAAATGAAGAAAAAAATAGAAAAAAGGAGAAAAAATTACAAAAGAAAAAAGAAAACAAAAAAATTTTAAAAAGTAAAGAAAGAGAAAAAGAAAAAAGGGGGGAAAAGAAGAAGGCAAAAACAGAAAAAGGAAAAAAAAAAGGAAAGACAAAATGAAAAAAATACAACAAAAAAGAAAAAAATTGAAAAAAGAAAGAAGAAAACTGAAGAATTTTTTTTAAAAAAAAAAGAGTAATAAAAAATAGAGAAAAAAATAAAAAAGGAGAAAAATAAAAATAAAAAAATACAAAAGAAAAAATGAAAAAATTGGAAAAAGTAAGAAGAAAAAGAAAACAAAAAAGGAAAATAAAAAATGAAGAAAAAAACATAAAAAAGAAAAAAAAAAGAGTAATAGATAATAGAGAAAAAAAAGGAGAAAAAAATACAAAAGAAAAAAAGAAAACAAAAAAATTTAAAAAGAAAATAAAGAGAAAAAGAAAAAATGGGGAAAAAAGAAGAATGAAAAAACTGAAAAAAGAAAGACAAAATGAAAAAAAGACAACAAAAAAGAAAAAATTGAAAAAAGAAAGAAGAAAAACAGAAGAAATTTTTCTTTTTCTAAAATGAGTAATAGAAAATAGAGAAAAAAATGAAAAAATTGGAAAAAGAAAAGAAAGAGAAAACGAAAAAAGAATAAGAAAAAGAAAAAAAGAGGGAAAAAACTGAAAAGGAAAAAAAAGTAATAGAAAATAGAGAAAAAAATTAATGGGAAAGACTATGAATTATAATTATGAAAAGAATTAATAGGCAAGAGAAGGTTATGAATTGTAATTAATTGAAACTGGGCTAAATAAAGTAATTAGGAGTCAATATTGGCCAAATTGTGTAATTATCCCAATTTTTTTTCTCATTTTTGTATCTTAATATATATATATATATATATATATATATATATATATATATATATATATATATATATATCTTCTCATTTTATAGACAAAGATTATGAAATCAGAATTAGAAATTTTATAAAATTTATTTTGTTTCATTTCTTAGTTTTCTATCTTCTCTCATTTCATTTTTATTTTATTTTTTCATTTTAAACATTATTCATTTTTTCATTTCCTCAAAATCAATCTTTACCTTCTCAATAACCTCTTTAAATTGCCACCTACTATTTTTACTTCATCTTCTATTTATAGTTTTTTAATTTATTTATAGATAAGGGTTAAAGAATTAACAAAAATATATATTAATCAAATCAAACTTCTACTTAATTATCCATTAAAAGTTATGCAAAATCTGTACATGTCAATTATTTTGAGATGGAAAAAATATATAATAAGAGAACATAAATATTTTAATTTAAATATTTGCACTTATAAAATATCATGATTTTTTACATTTTAATATTTATTTATAATGAAAATTTTAAATACCAACAATTATTACCATTGATGTGTAACTACTATGCATAATGCATGATATGATAAATATCATTAAATATCATAATTTTTAATAATTTAATATTTTTTTTATCAATAATTATTACTATTGATTCTTACCTTTTTAATAGCAATAGGTACTACATTGATTACTACAATTTCCTTTAAAAAACGTAAGATAAAAGATCTTTTAGGAAAAGATATTTTTGTATGCAATAATTTAAATTCTAATATAAAGAATGATTCCAAAAATTTGAAACTAAAATATTTGAGATAAATGATTTTCCTAATTTAAGAATACAAGAATAAAAAAATAAATTGAAAAGCAATAAAAATTTAAAAAATGTATGAAGAATACTTATTAATAGAACATAAATCTTAACCACGTGAACGTAAATGATGAATACAAAGTAAAACTTATGCATATTCTTTTATTTATTTTTCTCATGTTTTTGCCCATTTTCATTATTTCATTTGTCTTAATTTTTTGTCAAAAATTTATAAAATTTTCATTTTTACTCCAAAATTTTGATGCAAAATCTTCTCTTCTCTCATATATAACTTATAAATATATTATAGAAAATATCATATAAAGTAGCCCTAGAAAAAGAGAAGAAGAGAATAGAATTCTCATAAATATAAAGTAAAATCCCTATTTTTACTCCAAATTTTATACAAAATTTTCTCCTCTTCCATATACAACTAATAAATTCATCATGGGAAGTATCATATAAAGTAGACCTAGAAAAAGAGAATGCGAGAATAAAATTTTCATAATTATAATGTAGCCCTAGAAAAATAGAATAGGAAGAGAATAGAATTCTCATAAATATTTTTGTTTACTCTATTGTATACAATTCAATATCAAAAATAGGTTAAAAACACCATTCTATTCTATCAAACTCATCGTCTCTAACCGTACCATCAAACCTTCTATCATAAATCTGTTTTTCAACCTCGTATTCATATTTGTCTTGACCCGACAAATTCATTTGGTGGACTCTCGAAAAATAATAGAGAATCTTTTGCATAGCATTCTGTTTTCTATATTTTCGTAGCTTCTAATAGGATTGTGTGATTGAAATCATATGCTTCTGGCTTTAATTTATAGAGGTTACAGATGAGTGTATTTTTTTTGTTTAATTGCTGCAAATTTCTTTTATGTTACAATGACCAAATTAATAAGTTTTTATGACAAAGAAATCAAAAGTCTGAAACGATAGTAATGACCATCAATATTTACTTTTATTATTTTCCTTCATAAATAAAGAATATCAAAAGTTGTAACGGTAATAGTAAGTAAATATTAAAAGATAAATGTCCTTTATTAATTAGTTTAATTGTCCATTTAATTAAATAATAGTGAAAAAAATTTTAAAAACCCAGAAAAAGATAAATACTTTTTCATTGAGGCATGCCACATCAGCAGCCTACAATGTCTCCTTTCTATATATATATATATATATATATATATATATATATATATATTTGAAAATATGTTAAAAGTATCACTACAAAGAACTATTTTAGAAGTAGAAAAGGTTTTTCTATTTTTAAAAGAAAAATAGTGAACAGAATTAAGACATTATTTTCTAAAAGAATTTGAAAGTGTTAAAAGTACCAATACAATAGAAGTATATTAGAAGTAGAAAAGGGTTTTCTAAAGGTAGTGAGAGATTTAAAATTTTTAAAGTTTTAGAATAATTGGTAAAAGATTTTTAGATAACTCTAGATGTTAACTAAAGTTTTTTTTTTTTTTTATATAACTACGTCTATTAGTAAAAAAGTACATCCAGGCTTACGTTTTGGTGATGGAATTCATGGTTATTATTGTTAGATCTTGAATTTCAAGAAGGGCAAAAAATATCCCTTAAAAAATGTAATAGATTATTTTTCTTAAATATGATTTACAATCATAGTCACATGATAGAAAATACATCGTTTTCACCCCAAACTATATCCTAAAAGTCAAAGGCACACCTAAACTATACTAGTAACCTATTACACACCTAAACTATAAAAAAATGAAACTATTTACACCCTATCAGGCTACCACCACTTGCATGTGGTATAGTGTTTTACACGCGCTGCCACGTCAGCACCACGTCAGTAAAAAGTTTCATTTTTTTATAGTTAAGGTGTGCAATAGGTCACTTATATAGTTTAGGTGTGGATTCAACTTTTCGACTATAGTTTGGGGTGGAAACGATGCCTTTTCCCTTAATATTTTTAGCCGTTTACTTTTATTATTTAATAGGTTGGATGCGCATAAAATAAGTGTAACACACGCGCCTTAGAATGGGGGTCGCGGGGAGGTAATAATATCACTTTTATATAGTTAAGGTGTGTAATAGGTCACTTATATAATTTATGTGTGGCTTACACTTTTCTTGTATAGTATTGGGTGGAAATGATGTATTTTCCCTTTATTTAGTGATGATTGATGAGAGTGCAATATTCAATGGTACCATATAAAAAATTATGTATTTAAGTGAGAAAAGATAAAGACGTTTGTTGCTTATTATCCACCAAGTTTCGAGCCTCGTGAATTTTACTTTCAAGATTTTTTAGTTCATAAAAGAGACACAAAAGCTTAATTTTTATGCACAAGTCAATAGAATAGAATATAAAAAAAAAGAGACATCTAACAAAGAAGAATTGAATTAAATTAGAACATGAAATCATGAAAAACAAGATTCTACATAAAGGAAGAAAAACTAGATCTGATGAGAAGACAAATATATTACTACTTGATATTGAGAAAGTCTTATCATTATTTGGCTTGGGTTTACTTTTTAGTGTTAGAATATTTATCAAAAATAGCCATAATTATTATTATTAGACTATGAATGTTAAAAAGCGCCAATCCCGCTTATAAATGTAATAGATCATTCTTAGTAAATAAGATTTACTATCGTGAATGTCATATTATTTTGATCTAGTGATAAGAGCGCAATGTTTAATATGTAACCACATGGCAGAATATGAAGCAGTAGCATGTGCAAAAAAAATATGTAAGTGAGAAAAGATAAAGACGTTCGCTTACTATTCACCGAATTTCGAACGTCACAGCATTTACTTTCGAGATTTCTTAATCAAGAAAATGAAATAAAAGAACTTGAGTTTTGATGAACATTGCAAAACAAGAATAGCGAAATCATCGAACTTGATGTAAAGGCACGTTTGAGCTGCAACTATTCTAATTTCAAATTCTTGATGTTGTGACCTCATTAAATAAGTTGTTTGGAATAGTCTAATAGATAAAAGTTCACATAGTAAGTACATGATGATATGAATATGATAGTGTAATGATATTTTTGTACCAACCTGCTATACATGTTACTTATTCCTTCGATCTATTTTATTTATCTAGTATTGACTTAACACAACAAGAAATAAAATGACTATTTTATTATATTATTACTTGAATGCAATAGCATTTATACTTTGAAAAATAACTATAGTTAATATAACAAACTCAAATTAGAAATTATTGATAAATTATCTCTTGATTTTTAAATTAGACAAACAAAAAAGAATACCTATTGCCACTACATCCGATAAATAAAAGTGCACTGACCAAAAGTAAGTATCATTTACTTTAGATATCTAATTAATTGCAATTACATATATTAGTAATTGCTATGATTGAGTAAATATTTTTTACCCCATATATAACTTTTTTTTGGTAATACCCCATATATAACTTATTTTGTCCGTTCTATTTCTTCCCACTTTTTTAGCCTGCACTGAATCAAACTATTCATCTTTAATTCAAAATTCCACTTTTATCTAACGAAAAAAAGAAGCAATTATCCAAAGTTCACCTCTTTTAATCCCTTTTTCACTCCAACGGTCAAAAAAATTGCAACATTTGCCTATTATTCTTCAAAATTTCAAAACTAGTCGTTACAAAGATCTTCAGGATCTTCTCTCCAATTTCAACTCAACAATTACTAAAGTTTCCTTTCTCTCAATTTGCATTATTTCCATTTGCTTGTTTGGTCTCCCTGGACGATTCGACAATTCGCTTACCTTTCTTGGTATAAAACATTATCATCAATGGCGGTTTCTTCTAATAACAAGTCTCCTTCTCCACTCTCTATAAGATCCTTTTCACCTCATCCAAGAACCTCCGAAAACAACAATTCTACACCCAGAAGAAGCTTCAACGGCAACCCTTTTTCGCGGCCTTCGGTTCTTGCAACCCACAGAGGATTCAATGCTATTACTCCTGTAATAGCCATGCTGGTAATTTCCACTTTCCCGTTGTTTTACTCAATTTTCTTGATTTGAAATATCAAAAATTTGTTGCAGGATTTCTTGATTTACTTTGTTGTTTTCTTGTTTTTTTGTAGATTGGACAAGAGTGGTGTCTAATTTTGGGAAAAGAGAGTTGGGTTCTTCTTCTTTGTCATGGGGTTTTGATGAGAAGGAGAATGAATCCAAAGCAGCAAAACTGAAATCACCGGCAAAGGGTTCCAAGAATTTCATGTCTCTGACGATTTCAGTTTCTTCCAAGATTGCTCAATCCCCGAAAAAGAAAATCTGGTGGAGAGAAATGATCCTGTAAGGACTTCAATCACCTTATCCGACGGTAAATCTACGTTCTTTTCTGCAAATTCTGAAGAACATAATCAAAATTCTGAGAAGGCTATGGAGCCTAAGAAGACTGTTCCTGTTGATGGTTTTCCTTCGGTTACCAAAACCCCAAAAAGGGTAACATTTTCGGAGGCATCTTTAAATTCTGAATCCCTTTCTGATACTATAACAATGGATTCTAACATTTGCAATGATGAACCATTGGTCTCTGCTACAATTGCCTCACTAGATGCTTATCCCTCTCTACCTCTATATGACCCTAAAACCAATTACCTTTCTCCAAGGAAACCCAAGCTAGATGACTGCTACTTGTTTGAGTTACTGTCTGAGAACCTTTCAGACACAGATGGCAGTGAAAGTTCTCGAACTGAAGATTTATTGGAAGAGTTTGATGGTTCTTCTTCAGAAGAGGCGTTCACTAAAGCAACGGTTGATCAAGAAGAGGAACCTGCAATGCCTGTTGCTAAGCAAATTGATGAACCTACACTACCTATTGCTGAGGATATATCTGAGGCAAAAATGAAATCACAATCAAGATCTTCAACAATATTGAGGTTTTTATCTCTGATGTTGGTACTTATGATTGCTTTCTTATCATTCTCAGTAACTGATTCTCCTATAGTTGCTACCCCTAGGTCTATTATAGACTTAAGATTCTCTAATGTCAGTATTCCATCACATATTCTGGTCTTGGATTTTCCAGTCTTAGCTAAGGCTAATAGTTACTTTAAGCAATTCTCGGGTGAAGCGATTTCTTATTTCTCAAAGTTGATTAATGACCTTGGTAGAATAGATGATGTGCATCCGATTAAATTCATGAACTTGACTGCTCTAGAAGAAAGTAGCAATATATATCACGGATATTTGAAAGGCAGTACTGGTAGTGAGGAATTGGATAAAAAGTTTGAACCAATTGAGTTAGAAGAGGATGAAGAATCTGAAACTGAGCTAGATGAGGAAGAATTTCAAATGGCTGCTGATTTAGATGAAGGTGAGGAGGTTGACATTGAAAGAGTGGATGTGTTGGAGATTGAAGAAGCTTCCGCAATTCAATTAGCCAAGGTAAATGGGGCTGATATCTTAGAAAAGGATGTAAAACAAAGAAAGCATGATTTGGTGGAGACTGAAAAAGTTTTTGTTGTCCCAGCTGAGGGGAATGAATTTGATAGTTTAGAAAGGGATTTGCACCAAGGGCTTACAACTTCTAATGTTGAGGTTGAGTTGGCTGAATCCCAATCTTTCATTGTTGATAATGCACTTGAGTCGATGATTGACAATCCTGAAAGTATAGTGAAAGAAATTTCAATTGTTGAAGAAGACCAACCTTTGGAAATGATGGAGTCTCCAATAAGACATGATGAAGATAATGCTGGTGCATATCAGATCCTGGAAATTTCCTCACTTGTACTGAGTTTGCTTGTTGGTACAGTTCTCTACATGAAGAGAAGAAGTGATAAGACTTTGCATCTAGTAGCAGTCTCAAGTAAGAAATTTTCCACTCACCATGTTGTCAAAGAGAAGCATTCCTCTCAAAATTGGCCAACAGAGGTCGATATCGCAGGAGCAAGATGTCGAGCATCTTTCAAATAACTTCATCTCATAGCAAGAAATATCCTAAATCAGAGGTTGATGAGGCTCAGAGCATTGAGAAGAAACCTAGAAAGAGTAACAAGAGAGAATCCTTGGTTGCATCTGAGTTCTCAATGGGTTCACCTTCATATGGAAGTTTCACTACATATGAGAGGATTCCTGCCAAGCATGTGAGTGTATTTAACTTGGTATATTTTATCTTCTTTGAACATAAACAATCCTTTTTGAATAGCCAAATCTATTCTCTTACTTATATATTTTCCTTGTGAAATTTAGGCAAGTGGAGGAGAAGAAGTCATCATCCCCATAAGACGCTCGAGCAGAATTAGAAGCCATGTCAATTTCTCCATGAAGACTCTGAAGTCGCGTCACTGCTGCACTGACAACTGAAGGAAAATTGCTCTTTTGCTTCTCAGTAAATCAGTCTTAATAGGATTTTAACTGAAGTGATTCATGTGTGATTTGTAGGATTTTAATGTTTTAATTAGTTTGCTAATGTTATAATGTTGTTAGTGAAACTTTCTGCATGCTGCCTCCGTTTGTTGAAGTTTCGTTTATTAGTTGAGTATTTCGTGTGGCTTGTGTATAGCACTTTGCTTGACCCTTGCTTCTATGAACTTTTGGATGATCTGATTGTTGGCTTCGTTTCTACTCCATTTTTTGATGAACTTTTCATAGTACAACGTAGTTAAGGAAATTTGATCTCGTAACTTATTTGTCCCCACCTTAAAAGTTAAACAAATGTAACCCTTAACACTCTTTTGATTAAATCATACTCTCGAATGTAGAACTTCTAACCATCTTCTTCCAACTAGATATTTTATTATATTGTGATATGAGAACTTACCTCGAATACTTGTATGGCCAATGACACTATTTCTGAGTTTATGTGAACTAAAACTTTTATGACCGTTTTCATTAATACTTCTAGCCATCTTCGATAAGAGTCTCAGATTTAGTTGAGCAAATGTGTGAGCTTTCAATGACAAATTGGAGTAAGGAAACTCAAAAAATAACTTTTAACATAAGTATATGGAGTGACTCAACTTTAGCTGGATGTTATGGTTGATAGGTGGATCCATGAAGGTACATGTATCTAAGTCTAACAAACTGCAATGGATTCTTTAAGCTAAAACGTACAATATTCCAACAAAGGGACTTATTATAAGTTGGTTTGAGTTACCTGAATAAAAGATGCACATAAATATTGTTACTTGTTTAGGTGGTTACAATATTTACATTTGATTGTTACTTATATCTTATTGTATTGTATGACAGAGAAAAAAGCAATAAATTTTATAGTCAAGAGACAGATCCCTTTACAGAACAACTAAAGCAAATAGTATACAAGAACAATGTCAAACCAGTACCACATCCAAAACTCTTTTTTGGATGGTATTTCCACATGATGTGCCTTCTTCAATGCGCTTATTAAACGGAAAGTATGAACAAATCCCTCGTAAATGAGTCCAACAACAATATATGTCCACTGAGCAACCAGCCTAACATTAGAATGTCTACATCCAAACACCCACTGATTTAACGTCACTATCACAACCTCCACAAGTGAAAAAGAAATTGTAGTCTTGCGCGACTTTATCTCCCAATTCAAAGTAAATGCACCCAGAAGAAATTAAATTTATTCAATCATGAGAACAGAATCGGCAAGCATCAAGAAATCGTTAAAAAGATGAGTCAGAATTAGAAACAGGACAAACATATGTAAACTAGGTCAGAAAGGCTATATCAACCACTATATTTGCAATTGCTCCTATTTGTTATAAAATTCTATTAGTTAATCAAGAAACTGTGACAGCAGAAGGTTTATTGTGGAGGGAAATCACCGTCTCAAAAGCTCCCACGAAATCTTTAACCTTGCTCTTCCCGGTTTCAACAAGCTTACTCGCCGTCTCTTTAATCACATTATTCAACAAACCCTGTACATTCGGATACCTCAAAACAATTTTTCCAGAGATAGGCATGGTATTACTTTTGTCACCATCAACTCTTTTCTTTTTAAAGATTTTCTTTCTTATATTGCTGTCCTGGCTTTCACCCACATGTCGTCCCCATCTAAATGTCAGCCTCCTAGGGCTGCTGGTTTCTTGCTGGAGATCAACTATCTTGCCCCTCCTGAACTTCAGTTTCATTGCCGAAGAATTATTATCATTAGAAACACCTGTCTTACCTTTTCTCAATGTCTTTTTCTGATTTTTCCCAACAGTTTCTGCTTCTGCTATGTGCAACAACTTTTTGCTACTATAGGTGTATTTACCCAATGCACTGTCTGCAGGCTTAACAACTTCCTTTTTATCTTCTTTATTAGACAACGGACGTGATTGTAAATGGGATGAAGACTTTGGTGATGCTTTCACTTTGGGAGTACGTAAAGTTTTCTCAGGAACCATTTCAGGGTTCAGTTTGTTTGTCCCATCTCTCCGCATCTTGTTCTGGTCAGCAGTTTTAAGATTTTATTGCTTCTTACCCTCAAGATCAAAGGTTTAACAGAGGAAGATTTTGGAGGAGATGAAAGAGTTGGCGTCTTCAAAGATTTCTCTGCAAATACTTTAGGCACGATTATTTGTTTTCTATAATTAGCAACATTGTCTTTCTTGCCTCCTGCATCTACACCTCCTAAGATCTTAGATGAAGATTTCATTTTCTTTTCTGTCTCTGGCATCTTGTCACTTGAGGAATCCAATTTCAGAGAGTGAACACTCTTTGGTGGCAGCAGTATCTTTTTCTTTTTTATTTTAGAGGGTTCAAGAGAGTGAACCTTGGGAGAAGGCCTTCGATCGACCACATTCAACTTCTTTCCCTGTCCTAGCGTACTCCTTGGAGGAGCAGATGGCTTTTGATTGACCACGGCCTCTTTCTTTCCCTCTACCAGCATACTCCCTGGGGGAGTAGAAAGCTTTTTCTAGCCCACAGTCATATTTTCTCCCTCTCCTAGTATACTCACCAGAGATGCGGAAGAATTCTGCTCAACCACAGTCACCTTATCTATCCCTCCCTCCATGCAACCTGGAGGAGAAGAAGGTTTTTGCTCAACCATAGTGACCTCCTTTTCATCTTTGAGTACACTCTCCTGAGGTGCTGAAGGCTTTTGATAGACCTCATTTACCTTCTTTCCCTCTTCCAGCATATTCACAGGAGGAGTGGAAAGCTTTTGATTGACCAAAATCCCCTTCTTTTCATCACTCTGGTTACACCCTGAAGTAGTGGAAGTCTTTTGCATGACCACGGTCCTCTTCTTCGCCTCTCCCAGCATACTCCCTAAAGAAGTGGAAGGCTTTTGCTCAGCTTCTGTCACCTTCTTTTTCTCTTCCAGCATACTCCCAGGAGGAGTGGAAAGCTTTTGCTTGACCAAATTCCCCTTTTTTGCCTCTCCCACCAAGGTCCATACAGGACTTTGCTCATCAGCAGAAATTTGTTCTTTCTTTTTGATAGAGGATGCCATGGCTTTGCTTCAGAGGAATGTTTCCTGCCATATTTACAGAAGTCATGGCAAGAACCAGTGGAAGCTCTCAGATAATGAGGAATAACATCTTGTCCACTATCAGGAGCATTCAACTTCCCAGTGGATTGCCTTCTTGTATTGCTGCATTGTAAGATGAAGTAGTGGAGGAGCTGCGATAGCTGGGAAGAACCTTGTTTCCATTACTCATAGATCTCGGTTTTACTGTGCTAATTTTATCTGGCTTACTTCCAGCAAAGTTATTATTCATGCTAGTTACAGGACTCACTAGTTCATCGATGTTATCCTCAGCCATAGAGTCATTCTTCACGCTAGTCACTGGACTTACTAGTTAATCGGTGTTATCCTCAGCCATAGAGTCATTCCTCACACTAGTTACTGTACTTGCTAGTTCATCGGAGTTATCCTCAGCTATCATTCCATAACCCTGGCACCATGAACATATGTAAACATTAGGAAGGATATCCATTAGGTGAGTAATAAAATACAGGATGTACTGCACACTTATGGGACTTCCTCTTGCCTTTTGCCTATATGTCTTGTGTTGCTGAGATCACAACGAGAATAAATTAACATATATATTGCTAATTGAATACAACTATTGACTTATCTAGTTAAGCATGCTGCAATCAGTATCTATAAAGCTTTTTGAATTAGACAGCTGGAGTTAAGAAATTGAAAGGTGCGTCTTCAAACCAAGAAAGACATATAACAAGAGGTTTTTGAAACCTAATTATTCCATTATATTTCCATGAACAAAAAATAAGGTGGACCAAAAATTGTCCACATTAGATATCTACATCTCCATGTTTGATACATTTATTTTGGAATAAACATATAACTAATTGAGTTGTCAAATCTTCATAAATCATATTATTAACAAATCATGATATCTAATTCTGAAAAGTTAAATGCTTATATAATCTCCCTTGCCGGAAAGAAAATGAATGATCCTCTTATAGCAGACCAAATTATTAGTCGGATTAAACATCTTGATCGGTTCCTACACCAA
>NW_025872930.1:0-4042 GCF_002878395.1 Capsicum annuum | reverse complement strand
TGCAACAGGTTATCTATTTGTTGCAAATCATGATATATCTATTGTAACAAATGATTTATCTGATGCAACATATATATTATCTGTTGTCCAAAACAGTGTGAAAAAATAATTCCTAAAAAGACTAATTATTAATAATAATAAAGCTGAAAAGTCATGACTTATCATAATATTGATTAATTTAATTAAGTCATAACTTTTTACAATAATCAAGAATGTCATTGATAAATGAAGGTGAACAGTTGTGATTTTTTGCCTAACTCATTCAAGTTCAATCCTCTATAAATAGGTTCATCCTTACTCAATCGTTCATTCTACTACACACTATTTATTCCTCGCTCTTGTTACACCTTCAACTACTTTCTCTTCAAGGACTTGATAGCTTTTTCCTGTCTCTGGTAAGTTTTTTTCTTGATTTTTGTGTCAATATACGTTGTATTACATTACATTACATTCGAATTCTTTCTTTTCTTTACTTTTGTGTTTACGTGTGTGTTTTGTCAACTTATGCGTTTTTTAGATATAGCTGATCCTGTGTGGGATGGCGCTATTTTATGAGACGCCATGAGGGAACTGCAGAAGGAGGTTCATGACCTGCATTGGGAGTTGGCCGCCATTAGAGTAAGGATGTTGCGGGAGATCCGCAGGCTGGGGAGGGCGCTGCTGCTGCCCTTTGAAGATTGGTCGGCTGGCCATACAAATAATAATGATGATAATAATAATTAAGCTTTTTTTCTGTTATTTATGTATTTTTTGTTTGTTTTATAAAAAATTATGTATGATGCACTTGACTTTTTATTTCTTATTTAATTTTCGTGTTGTCTATTTCTATTTCTTAACGAATGACATGTCTACAATTAAGGAATAATTTGATTCCGGTATCAATAGCAAGAACATATGAGTTATCTGTTAGGTTTTGTGTGTGACAGGAGCTGTATTTTATTGTTCGAAACATATTAGTAATCTGATGAAACAGATTATTTATCTATTGAAACAGATTACTAATCTGGTGCAACAGAATACCCATCTATTCGATTCATAATCATATCATGGGCACCTAGAACCCTTAAACATGAATCCAACATGAGTCTACTGTTACAACAGAACATTTATCTGGTGCCGCAGATAATGGATCTATTTAAACAGATTGCTCTTGTATTGCATTCATGTTGGCGTGCAAACTATTGTTGAAAAAATAACACACTAGCAGTTACCCAGATTCAACTAAAAAGCATAATCTGACTTACCAAAGTCTCCTCTCAAGTAAATTCCAAAGTTGAAAGTGTTTACGAAATAAAATTTGACACAAGCATTTGGTCAAAGAGCAGCAGTTGGGGTAATAACAACAACAACAATGGTCAACAAGAAGAATATGAAGTTGATAATGAAGTATAAGATGATGATAATGAATCAGAAGATGATGAATAAAGCAGCAGCAACAATGAACAACAAATATCGCGAAGAAAGAGAAAATAACAGCGGATTAGGAGAGAGAAAAAGATGTCTTTTTTTCCCTTCGTTCCCCGTTATATATTAACTAACATTTGAATCAAAGTATAAATTTAAAAACTTGTGGGTTATTTTAAAATTTTCTAAACTTTCTTAAACCATAATGAAGTAGTTGTCACCTCTACTCAATTATTAAGACTTGTGTTACCTACACCTCATTTTAAAACTCTTTCGTCACTTGTGGCCCAAACCCCCATGTTAGTAGCTCGTGGTGTGTTGTCTTAGAATTAGTAACTCAGATGGTCACTCAACTTTGAATTTTTATCTCAGAAATCAACTTCGATCTTTACTTTGAAAGTCACTCAACTATCACATTTTTACTCGGAAAGTCACTCAACCTATTTAATTATTTTCTTAAATAAAATTTGTTTATGTGGAATTTCTATTTAAATTAAAATTCTAAAAAAATAAAAAATATTTTTTAATGATTCTTTTATCCTTATTCCCCTAAATTTAGTATCTCCCCTCCTCTTTCTCATTTTTCTTCTCCTTCTCGCATAATTGATTCAACATTAAATATGTTTAGTAAAATATCAAAGGATCACATTAAAATTTAACAATAACCAAAGAATTAAAATTACAATTATATTGCTCTACTTTTTTAATCCTTGTTTCAACTTCTTTTTTCCATCTGATATTGATGTTCGTATTGAAATCTAATTAAATTTAAATTTACACATTATATAGCTTATTATAAATGCGACGCTCTCAACGATACAACCCCCCCCCCCCCCCCCCTTCCTGTTTTCACTCTAAATATGCCCTTTTTTATAAATGTTTGTACTATATGTATGGGAAAAAAACACTGTACTATATGTATATATATAATGAATTAGGGATTTTATACCCATAACTAAATATTATGAGTAATATACCTACGCTATAGGGATTCATTATATGTATGTAATAACAACATACAAGTGACTTTTAGTAATAAATGAGTTATATTACGTATCATTTAGTTATATTTCATCGTATTAATAGAGTTTATATTAATAATTTTTTATCCTTTGATTATTGTTAAATTTAATTTGATCTTTTAATATTTTATTAGGCATATTTAATATTGAATCAATTACAATATGTGAAAAGGAGAAGAAAAATGAGAAAGAAAAATTAATTTATGGGAATAAGGATAAAAGGGTCATTAAGAGATAATTTTTTATTTTTCTGAATTTTGCATTTAAATAATAATGTCATAAAAGAAAATGTTATTTAAAAAAAATGATTAAATAGTTTGAGTGACTTTCTGAGTAAAAATGTGAAAGTTGAGTGACTTTTGAAGTAGAGATCAAAGTTGAGTGGTTTTCTGGGATAAAATCTAAAATTGAGTGACCATTTGAGTTATTAACTCTATTATCTTGTTATGCATTCTTATTAGTAGACCGTATATTGCTCATGTAATTTTTTGTTTTTCAATCTTTGTTGCTTTTTGTTATTTTCTGTACTTCAATTATCATATTATTTTATTATAGCTATTATTCAATATATTTTGTTATGCTTTCACTTTCGATTACTTCTTTTTGAACTTCATTTCTCTAATTATAGTGTTATTTGTTATGGTGCACTTTGCTTTATTTTTAAATGTAAAAATTTAAATATTGATGTAATTTTCTTTAATTTTCATTTTAAATGTTAGAAATGTTACTACCTAATAAGAGGGAAAGGAAAGAGAAGCATGCAGCTGACTGTCATATGTGTGCTTCAGCTTCTTGTTTTGTGTTTTTACTATATCACTCCTGATTAATTATTTATAAGTTATTTATGTATTAAAAATTAATAATATTTAATAAAGAAGAGTAAAATAGACTTTCATAACATGTCTGCTTCAGCTGCTTCAATCGTAATTTTACTAAATATCACCCCCTAATTAATTATTATAAGTCCTCTAAGTATTAAAATAATAATAATATTTAATAAAAAAAATAAAATACACATAAAATGATAAATTAACTCTTGATTTTATAAATTAACTTGACGTCTTATATGAGGCTTACTTAAAAAAAACTACAAGTAATTTTTATAGCAATTTTCTTATATAACATCTAAATAGTTGTTCTGAGTCATTTAAGACATGTCTGCTTCGCTGCTTCAATCGTGATTTTACAATATCACCTCTAATTAATTATTATAGTCATCTAAACATTATGTCACTTAATTATACTATTTAATAAGAGAGAAAGGATAGAGAAGCAAGCAGTTGGCCGTCAACATGCCTGTTTCAGCTTCTTGTAATTCCATGATTTTATTATATTACCCCTAATTAATTATTTATAAGTTATTTATGTATTTGGAAAAATCATAATATTTAACAAAAAAAAAAAGTAAAATAGACATTTACGGCATTTCTGTTTCCGCTGCTTCAATCGTAATTTTACTAAATATCACCCCTAATTAATTATTATAAGTCATTTAAGTATTAAAAAAATATATATATTTAATAAAAAAGATAAAATAAATATAAAATGTAAATTAACTCTTGATGTTTTAAATTAACTTGACGTCTTATATGAGGCCCACTTAAATTTTTTTCACA
>NW_025872929.1:0-9087 GCF_002878395.1 Capsicum annuum | reverse complement strand
CTTCAACTGGTCTAATATTGAATACTCTGGCAACTTCATCTTTTTCAAAAATTCTTCGGCTTCCTCTTCGGTGATAGGCTTTTTGATAGATGACGGTCCACTCACCGTTGGCTTGGACTTTCTTAAGCTTTTAGGCACGAAGCATCTTCCTGACCTAGTCAAACCCCCTACCTCATCTACATCTTTCACTACTTCTTTCCCGTGATAGGTCATCACAGTCCGCCCATAATTCTAGGGAATCCTTTTTGTATCGACTATCAGAGGTTGGGTCACCAGTTTGAGGACAATAGGCGCTGCCAGTGCTCCTTTTACCGTCAAGATGGGCTAACTCAGCGCTCCCACCACTGTCAACTTAGGTTTATCCTGACTTAAATCAACATACCTTCTGGGAATTTGTACTGTGATCAGGGATTTCTTTGTGCTTTCTTGGGCTTTATCTTCTCTCATTCCTTCCCAGTTCAATGACGTTGCTTTCAAAGACTCCGCTACATTCACCGATTTCTCCTCAATGTTCTGTATCTTGACAATAGGCTTATAACTCCTCGAAGACTCTTTCCCGTCATATATCAATTCTAACATATTGGCTTCAGCATGGGTTGGCAGCGGATTCTGGTTAATGTTTGGACCCTCCAGGGCCTGGACCAGCATCTGATTTGTGTCAATTAAATCTTGGACAACTCTCTTTAAATGCCAGCATTTCTTGATATCATGGCCTGGCATATCAGAACAGTACGCACACCTTAAAGAATAATTGAGATTCCTTGGCGGTGGATTTGAAAGCCTTCCTTGAATTGGGCTCAAAACCTTCAACTTTCTCAACCTGTCAAACAAGCTAGCATATGACTCCCCAAGAGGTGTGAATTGATTTTTGACCTCCTTCTCCTTATTATTCTCAGGCCTAGGCTGAAAACTGGGTCTGGAGGGGTTTTGGTAATTTGGTGGAGCAAATGGACGATTTTGTGGAGCTTGCGCGCGCTACTGCGGGTAAGAAGGGGTTTGGGCATATGGTTGCGCACTATATACTAGGTATGGGGGTGGCGGAATAGAATATAAAGGGTTTTGTGGAGGGTAGTAATGGTGGGGAAGAATATATGGAGCTTGGGCATAGACTTGGACTTGGGCGTAGACTTGGACTTGGGATTGGGGATAAGGGCGAGGTGGGCTTTTGGGATAGGAATGGGTTCCAAATACGATAGTCGCCACATCCTCTTTCTTCTTTTTGCCTCCAAATGCGCCAGATCCACCTTGAATCGCTTGTGTGGTGGCCTTTAATGTGGCAAAACTCACTATTCGACCGGTCTTAATTCCGTTCTCTATCATCTCCCCCATTTTGAGGACTTTCATAAAAGACTTTCCCATTGCCGGAAGTAAATATTGAAAATAGGTCTCATCCTGCGCCTGCTTGAAAACTTCTACCAGCTTACTTTCTTTCATTGGAGGCTTTACCCTGGCGGCCTGTTCACGCCACCTTATCGCGTATTTCCTAAAACCTTTAGTGCTCTTTTTCTTCATGTTGACCGAGGATTTTTTGTTCGGAATCAGGTCAATGTTGTACTGAAAATATTGAACAAATTCAGAAGCCAAGTCATCCCAGCTGTTCCATTTATTGATGTCTCGATCGATAAACCATTCTGAGTCCAGATCTGAAAGACTCTCGCCAAAGAAGGCCATGAGCAGTTCTTCCTTTCCTCCTGCGGCCCTCAATTGGTTGCAATAACGTCTTAAGTGTGCCACGGGATCACCGTGTCCTACATACTTCTCGAACTTAGGCATCTTAAAACTAGGGGGAAGGTTGATGTCTGGGAACATGCAAAGATCTTTATAGGAAACACTCCTATATTGTCCGATTCCTTGCAAGTTCCTCATAGCTTGTTCTAAACTTTTCAATTTTCGGGTTATGATATCCTGTTCCTCTGCTGCGACAGGTTTCTCTGTATCAAATGGAAATACAGGCGGCTGAGTGTACCCATATGGTTCATTCATTTGCAAAGTAGGCTCAGGGGCATAATACTGACTATGTGGAACCTTCAGTACTGGCTCACTGGCAGACCTAGGAAGCCTCGTTGTGGGACGCACAGCATATATGGGAGTTTCATGTGGTGGCGGAGCCACGAATACCGGTGTGGTCGGTGGCGCTAGCTGAGCAGTGGGTCTTGATTGGGAAGCTGCCAAGGGCACACCCGAACTGCCAGGATAATAATGTCGCGGAGTGAATCCTGGCGCGTGCTCAGGTGACTCAGTAAGAGCAGAGATTGTGCCTGAGAGAGCAGTGGGCAGTTAGAGATATTCCCAAGACCTTCAAAGAGCGGAGGAGGAGGCATTCCACTAGCCCATGCCCGGTGTAAATCTATCAATTGTTGCTTGAGCGTTACTACCTCATCATTGTGTTCAGAACTTTCTTCCCTGTGATCCTGATCCGGGTTAATGAGCGAATTTTCAATCTCCCTGCTAGCCATGGCGGTCTTTGCTTTGGATCTAGTGAAGTATGGGTGACTAGCCAGAGTGCTGTAAACCTACCACTGTTATCTCATTGAACATGCTCATCAAAGACGACATCCGTTAGGATTAGGGCACACAACAAGCATGGGAATCACATTGGTAAAATTGTCCTAAATTCATGTTCATTTCTACCAGCTTTTGAGGGTAGCGAGGTCATTTTAACATCATCTTGATTTTTGTCTACACTTATTTTTTTATCTACACTTATTATTATCATTATATTATTATATTTTTTCGTATCCATCTCTGCTCTTTTTTTTTCTCTCGTTATCTACCTTTATTTTATCATTCTTTATGGCTTTTTTTTTCTTTAGAAGAGGAAAAATAATGAAAAACAACGAAACAAAATGATTAGATCGAACCCAAAAGTAGGTTGCCAACGTATCATGTTGTACATGAATCAGATCTTGCGTAGTTCGGTTAGCATGTGCATAAACATTTTTTTTTTGCGAAAACGAAAATAAACAAACCAAGGAAAGACGTAACATCAAAACATTTTGAAGAAAGAAAACCACAAAAACATACAAAAGTTTGGGACCACTTTAAAACTAAACAACAAATACGAAACAACATTATAGACCCCTAAGACGACACAAGTGAAATTACTACTAAAGACTCTAATACCCAAAAACAACTTGACTTCGACTTAAAGCAGACACCACCCTACAATGTCAGACACATAAAAGACTCAAACTGAATATAGATAAGAAGTGCTCTTTCAAACTGGTGCTCTGCGTGATGACCCTGGCTGATATGGACCTGCCTCTGAAGTTCTCTTTCTCCCATTTAAACTTTGTAGCATATCCTGTAAAGACACCCTGATACCGGGGAAGAAGCTTCGGGCCCGTATTCCTGCTTCATGAGGAGTGCACTTGGAAAGAGTATTCTGATACCTTTCTACCGTCTTGAACAAATCTGCTAACTGAACTCTCAGTGTTTCGACTTTGGACCCTACACTTTCATCCTGATGGTCATCTGCTATGGATTCTTCCTGTATTCTCTCTCTAAGCTGCGCTGGTAAGGGTTGACTGGTACCCCGAGGGATAGATTGAAGCCAGACCCCATATCCCTGAGTGTACCCCGAATTATCCAAACTTTCTTTGAGTGTGTCCACACCTAGCTTTGTCGCATGCTTCCAAAACTGCTCGTACTTGCTCTCACCTAAGGCTTGGTCCTTGAAGTACTCAATATCCTTCAGAAGATCCACTGCTGGTGGCACGTCCTGCAGCCTACCCAACTGGCGCATTACCCTAGAAGGACTGTATGGTCTAGTGCAATTGAGCCCTAACATAACTAAAGGGAGTTACGTCTGACAACCCAACAATACTATATTTGGTCGAAGCCATAGATAAGACCACAAAATGTTATCCCTGGTTCTCGACTCAAGAAATTCAATCCAAGTGTCGACTCCCACAGGTAACGAAAATTTATCCAACTGCTGCCTTGAGTCCATGACTTTCACTCGATTGGGAATACAACGATCTAACACGTCTGGTCTAACTAAAGAAGGCGCATGCAAATGCTCCATCATCCATAACTGTAATATCAGGTTACTGCCCTAAAAAAATCTCCTTCCCCCCTTCACTTCGGTTAAAGCCTTATATATTTCTGTTAAGATCATGGGATGAGAGTGAACCTTCCCCTTTGATTAATGCCCTTGTCTTTTTGATCCTTATAAAATAGGGCCATCACCACAGATTGCAAACGGGTATTAATACGTCTTTCTTCTAGTGGAAACACTAAAGTACCTAACAAAGCGAGGGTGAAGACTTCAAGACGCTTTCTCTCCCACTTATCCTTAGTCACATGAAATTCATCCCAAAAGCAATCAAAACCTTCCGAGGGCCCGAACCTAGCGAATAAAAAATCTAGGGAAACCCACGAGTCACTTAAACAACCCAAACGGATACCTTTACTTTTTAAACCACAAGACTGCAAAAATCTCACGCCAGTATGATTTCGTGCTTGGATCATATCCTTCTCGATATAGGGCAAATGCAACAAACCGGATATTTCTGCCAAAGTAGGAGTCATTTCACATTCCCCAAACCTGAACACCAAACTACTTGGATCCCAAAAGGTCAACAAAGCCTTTATTAAATATGGACGAGGGGTAACATGCAGAAGTTTCGTAAGATCACCTAATATTTTAATCAGTTTCTGCTGATCAAAATAGTTAAACATTTCCCACCATTTGATCAACCTTTTGGGCACCTTGACAATCATCAGAACTCTAGACTTGGAGGACAAATCCATCCTGTAATAACACACAAGACGTTATCTCAAAATTCGATAGGAATAGAAGATTCCCAACCCTTGGAATTTTTGACGCAAACATATGTCGATGGGACAGACCATATTCACGACTCCAATTTACCGAACAGAAGTACTGAGAGAAATCAGTCTACTTGGCAAACAACTCTAGATTACGGGGTGAGAGACCTAGGCTAATAAGAAGACACAGACCAACACAAAGATTTACCGGACCCACGGAGGGTTGCCTACGTATCCCAACCCAAGGGAAGGGAATCAGGTATGCGTAGTTCATCCAGATTGGACAATTAATGATTAACTAATACATTGACCCTAACTTAAGAGACACTACCAAAAACAAACGAAAAAAAAACTTTTGGATTTTCAGCTAGATACTTTAACTAAGACTGACACCACCATTTATGAAGAAAAAATCTTTTTGGTATTTTATTTTGGAAAAATAAGTAGAAGAGGCAAACAAAACTTTTTTTCTTTTTTGAATTTACGGTACTTTGAGAAGACAAATGTAAAACGTAAAAAAAAATCTTTTTGAGTTTTTGGATCGTGAAGAACAAAAGTCATAAAGAATTCTAAAATAAACTACGACATTCCTTTTTTTTTTTTTCATTCTTTTCGACTCCCTTTTTCTATTTTTTTTCTTTTTTGTTTTTGCCTACACACCTTACTCCTAATAATTTTTTTTTTTCAAAAATCAATCCGTCAAATGACCACGTTACCCTTAAAAATGCAACAGTTAGCACGTAGGGATGCTTTTGAGGGGAGTCTCCTACAAAGTGCCATGTGGGTCCCACTAGGTCTCCGTATGATGCACATAAGCATGACCTAAAGGCTGACCTACGTTGTGGTTTACTAACAAGGTTGTTCGGGGGAGCGTATGGTCGATAGTGGCTGCTTTGCTTTCCACCTACTCCATAACATCGACGGCTGCCCCCCTAAAATAAGGGTGACTCAACTAGAGGTTGTGTACAACACGTGTACTACGGACTTGTTGCAGAAAGAAGGCCGGGGGGGTGGACTCATGATGACAGATATAAAGCGGTAACACATAGGATAAATACTATAAACAAAGAGTACGAAAACGGACAAAAGTGAAAATAACACAAACAATAATAAAAAACAATGCTTATACACTCGTAATGCCAAACAAAGCCGATACGACTCAAAAATAAGCTCGAATTCTCATACTTGTGTTCCCAGCAGAGTCGTCAGAGCTGTCACACCCTTTTTTTACGTACTCCAAAAAAAGATTTAATGTTTTAAGGGTCGAAAGGGTTTTAATTATTAAAGTAACAAAAGATGAAAATTTGTTTCAGAAAAGGATTATTTACATTTTTTACTCAGAGTCACCACTTGGCATAATCTGGTGTGCCAAGTCACCATTAGAAAATCCTTTTCAATACCATTTGACTCTTTAAACTGGTCTGCAAACAGAGATTCCGGCTAAGGAATTCTGTTGACCGAGGGGAAGGTGTTAGGCACCTCTCGATCCCGTGGTTCAACCACGGTCGCTTGATAGAGTGTATCGACTATTTTTGGCACTAATAAATGTATAAACCGCACAAAAAGCACGCAAAATAATCAAACAAAACAAAACAATCCGAAATGTAAAGTCCAGTCCAATTATTACAACCTGAAATAAAAAGGGACTGAAAATAAACCTACTCTAATCCTAAACTAATGCTCTACCCAACGCCTCTGGCCTTCATCACGAACTTCCTCCGGGTACATGATACCTCGGGGCATTCCCCGGTATATAAATATATACAGATACTTCGGGGCATTCCCCGGCCAAATTACACAATTGAATTAAATACGATAAACTAGAAAGAAACATTCACACGCACATTCCAACATCCAACCAAAACATCAATGTTAAATTCTTGCCTACCCAAACCTATATTGCCTATCTATTTCGACATGGCATAAATATATCACATTCACTTGTACCGAATGGAAAAAAAGATAACAAACCAACATTAATCTACGTTCAACTTTTTATCAATTTCTCCATTCCTTCCCTAAATCCCCTTATCAATCCGTTAGAGTATGATCAAATTCATTCTTCAAATCACCAAAAATCGACTCACCAAACATCATGATCATAACAGTCGACATCAACAAAGTCCAACAAAACATAATCACAACACACATAATCACAACCAATTCAATATACCAAGATAAATAAAAAGAGAGCGGGTTAAGAAATGGACCTCACTGACACTTGCTTTTGTTGATAATAAAGGTCCGAAAACTAAAAACCTCGAACAAGGAACCTCAATTCGACCAAGAATCCCAACTCAGTATGATAAATACAAACGGGACAGATTTAAAATCGGAACGAAAACCTTGGAAACGAACCCCAACACTCGGATTTCGGACCATTCGTGATCGACCCCATCGGAGTCGTAACTGTGTTGCCGTTTGCAACTTACCGGAGCTCCGATGGGCAGACAATGACAAAGACAACCGGAACAGTAGACGCCGACCAGATTTCGTCCAAGTATCAAAGGAAAATAAGAAATTTTTTTTTTTGCTTTTTTTGAGATGGTATCGATCAAACAACGAGAAGACAAAAACCAATCGGCGAGCTTGAGGGCGATTCCGTCTCACTCTCTCTATTATATTTTTTTTTCGTTTCTCTCTCTCTCTCTCTCTCTCGTAGATATCTCTCCCTCACGATTTTTTCTATGTGTGTGCTAGTGCATGTTTCCGTTTGTTTTTTTTGGAGAAGAAAGGGAATTTTTTTTTTTTGGAATGTGCTGTATGTTCTTTTTTTTTTTGGGTTACTGATAGTGCAAAAAAAATTGTGTGATTGTGAGAGTATGTGTGTGTTTTTTATTGTGAGGGTCACGTAGATGGGTATTGGGGTAGAGTAGGTGGGGTATAGTTTGTTAGAATAGGGTAGGTAGGTGTTGTTTTTTAATTGGGTGGGTTGTTAGAATATTAGTATAAAACAAAATTAGTTAAGGGGCTGTTATTTTTGTCATTTTGTGGAGGGATTATCACACGGGTGAGGGTACACGGTAGGATAAGGCAAACAATAGGTAAAAACAATATCGGGGAGGGACGAAATTAGGTGTCTACAGAACAAACCCGTAATCACGGACAACCCACATTAAACTCTCGGGCTAACAACCAAATACTCTCTTATAATATTAAAGAATGATAACTAGCCAGTCTGGTAAGCTGTGATTAAAACACGTATAAATGAAGCAAGTCAACCAACATATAAGTAAGTACAAAGTTTCACTTTTTCAAATACATATCGCACAATCAATCTCATGGATACAATCAAGTAGGGAATACAAGTCAACTCACATCTCAATAATACATACCGGAGAACTCAAGTCTCATTAACAATCTTTAGTGTCGGACACATTGCTACTAACAATCTTTCTGTAAGTAACAAATACTCAATGAATCAATAATACAATCAAGAATATCAACCATACTGTAAACATCCACAGAATCAACACAAATATGTACACATATGCTATGAGACTTATTTTTGCCCAAATAGTCATGACCTGCAGGGAACAATCTATGTTCATGTACCGCATTGGCGTGGTACCCAATCCACCATACATATATTCGTACCGGCATGATACCCGATCCAGCGTACACATATCCATACTGGCGTGGTACTCGATCCAACATACACATATCCGTACGGTGTGGTACCCGATCCAACATATATATATCCATACCGGCGTGGTACCCAATCTAACATACACATATCCATACCGGCGTGGTATCCGATCGAACATATATATAACCGTACCGGCGTGATACTCTATCCAACATAAATAAATATTATCAATATGAGTTTAAGTTCTGTGCATCTTCAGTGCATAGAAAATTCTACACTATTAGCTACCTTGATCTGCTATTACAGGTTACCCAATTATTTACATAAAAGTTTAAAAAGAAAAAATTAGGTAACCTGCATTAGCAAGTCAAGTTCACCTGATAGTGTAGAATATTTTGTACACTAACGATGCACACAACTTAAATTCTATCAATATTATGACCGTCTCACGGGTGTTATTTTATTAATTCATCACGATCATCAACAAGCCATTCATGACATTAATACAAGGAGTTATCATTATCAAACAAACATCTCATAGGCACAATTCACCACTTAAGCATGCCAGTCACTATTGGTGCATTACTTGCTCATTAATTAGAGAAAAGACATTTTTTTCCCCCTGAACTTGTCCTCCAAACTCACTTTAGCACTTAAACTTAAATTTCGTTTATTTATCCCCTTAACAACTTTCAAGTGGATTAATTTCACCCCTATGGCTGACA
>NW_025872928.1:2513-8329 GCF_002878395.1 Capsicum annuum | reverse complement strand
GTGTTAAATGTAATCTACACCAATTTCTCATAGAGATTGAATATTGAAGTTTTCTTGACTTAAGTGTCCAGCCTTGGACTTTGTTTGCATTTGTTTTCTGCCTCTCATTTCTTGTAGTTGCCTGGTGGTCATAGCTTTTTTTTCTTTTTATTTTACACTATTTTTTGGTGTATATTCGAGATTTTCAGTCATAAATGCTGAAGACTTGGCATTTTGAATCTCTCACTAGGCATTCCCGGTTGCTCAAATGAAGAAAGAGTCAACTTTAGAAAATGAAGTTATAGTAAATAAAATTTAGATAATAAATGTAGTAGTAAACTTACATTAAGAATTGTGCATCCACTTTGTGTGTGAAGTAATCACATTCTAACCATTCTTGATCTGTCAGCACACTAAAAATAAAGAAAAGAAGATATTTAGTATAAGGCAAGCATAATTAGTTCACAACACTGTCAAATTAAATAAAATACCTTTTCTTTAGAATTCTTTGGTGGTCTACCCCTTCCTCTTCTAGTTGAACCTCTCCCTTTTCCATCAGTAGATGTTGCACTTGGGACTGCAATTGGACCTGCACTTGGGTCTGCACCAGCAGATGGACTTGGGCCAGGATTTGCATTAGTTCCAGCAGCAGGTGTACCTGTTGGACATCTTCTTTTGTTGTGACCCTTGCTATGGCAAATGCCACATGAAATCTCAATCCCCCTCTTGGACAACTTTTCAGTTTTCTTTTTGATTTTACCTTCTTCTTTCTTCCTATTCTTTCCGGGCCTACCTAGCAGCTTCTTAGCATGAGGTGGCATAACAGAGATATTCTGTGATTGTGGCCACATCTTCATATTCAAAACTGGT
This sequence comes from Capsicum annuum, assembly GCF_002878395.1. Lineage (NCBI taxonomy): Eukaryota > Viridiplantae > Streptophyta > Magnoliopsida > Solanales > Solanaceae > Capsicum > Capsicum annuum. Next base: position 7,480 of record NW_025872928.1, on the reverse strand, counting down.
TGAATGAAGAAACTATATGTGTTCATGTAAGTTTTTCTATTGTACTAGTGAGAGATGTAGTTTATTGGTTTCAATTTTTTGTGGTGAAGAGCAGCCACTGCATGAGGACATGATATGCCCTTCAACGTCCATGCTCTACAATTGCAATATTGTCTAGCAAGATCCACAATATGCCTATATCCTCTATCAAGCACCTCATACCCTGTATCAAAATTCCATTCTATGTTGCACTTCATAGACCTTGTTGTATTATCATTTAGCACTTTCATAGCCATTTGACAAATGTCACTGATCCCAGTTTCACAAAAATCCCTTATCTGTCCTACTCTTTTTATCATTTTTACCCTTATCTCCTCTAACATTGTAATTATAGTCTTATGCCTAGCTCCTAAAATTCATGCATTAAAATATTCTGCCATGTTGTTGTCTACAACATCACACTTTGTTCCAAAGCTAAAGTAAACCTTGCTCCATCTCTCTGGATTAAAATACATCAACTTATCTAGTATTTCTTCTCCCTCTAATATCTTCATATAGCTAATGTTGTCCCTAAGCTCAGCCTCAAAGGTAGATCTTGCACACCTCCAAAAATATTTTTTCTTCTCAATACCTCTATATATAGCATCTTTTGACCAGTTTGCAAAGACATGCCTTGAACACATTCTATGTTCAACATTTGATAAATATTCAGTTACAGCAATTTCTAATTCCTACAACAAAAATAGAAAATAGTTACAACATAAACATAAACAGAAACAGAGACAATATAAACAGAAACAGAAGCAAAAATAACATTTCTTTACCTTTTGCATGTCTGTTATCACTGTTAAATCTGTCGCATCTCCCAGCTGAAGATCTTCTTTTATAATCCTGATAAACCAACTCCAAGTGGTCTTGTTTTCAATCTCAACCACTGTCCATGCCAGTGGCAACATTTGATTGTTACCATCTTTACACACAACAACTAATAACTGCCCTTTTGTCACTCCTTTTAAAAAACATCCATCCAATCCAATACACTTCCTACAACCAGCTAGGAAGGACTTCTTCATTGCATCAAAACATATGTAGAAACCTTGAAATATTTTTCTACCATCTTCAAATGTTTCATCATGAAGCTTCACTACACATGTACTACCTGGATTTGATCTTAACAACTCATCTTTATAATCTGAAATTCTCTCAAATTCCAAACTATAGTCACCCATCAGTTCTGCAATCACCTTATTTTTTGCTCCCCTACACACTGTTCTCCCAACATGTAAATTCAGCTCCTTCTTAATAAGCAGCTGAAACTCAAAAATTCTAATATTTGGTTGTTCCTTTATCCTTTCATTGAAGTGAGTAGCTAAGAACTTGGTATTACAAAGTTTGTTCTTATTGATAGGATCACACTTATGAACTGGATTGTAGGTTTTCACAACAAGTTCATAGACCTAGAATCAATCCTAGCATAAAGAATCCATGGACAACTAGTTGTACACCTAACTCTTACCCTTGTAGGTTCATTAACACATTTCTCAATTGCAACATGTTCAGCAACAGCATATTTAGTAATAGCAGCTCTAAATTCATTAACACTTTCAAAAATAAGTCTTAACTCCCACACAACTTTCTGACAGTATGAATTATATGCAACTCTCTTAAATTTTTCCTCCTTCTAGCTTTATCTCTATGTTCAACCTGTTCAACTTCATCTTCTTCATCTATTACATCATCTGAATCAGTTTCAAAGCTGGCAGCTTCATCAGATAGGTAAAAAGGTTCATCACCAGCTAACTTTCCCTCCAAATAATTTCTATCACCACCTGCAGATTTATCATAGCCAATATCTGGTCCCTTTCTTCCAGTTCCTAACTTAATATGTTCAAGAATTACTGGTCTCTCTCCCCTCGTTCCTCTTTTTTTTCCTTTTTTCTTCTCTGAAATCTCTTAACTCTTCATCCACATATTCATCCACATCACTCTCAATCTCTATACCTTCATCAATAAATTCTACATCTGAATCTACAACAGATTCAAAAGGTGCAGCAGTAGAATTAGTAGGAGCAACAATAGAACTACTAGGAGCAGCAGTATAACTACTAGGAGCAGCAGCTATAGGAGAAGAGACATGAGCAGTAGGTTGGTCAGTAGGAGGAGAAGAAGTATGAGCAATAGGTTGGTCAAAAGAAGGGGCATCTTCACTATTTTTAGATATCCTGTCAACACTTTCAATGTCATTTTTAGTGTCTTTATTAAAAGACATACCACTTGTCCCCTCCACATGCCATTCTCCATCACTTACAAATTCCAAAAGTGGGGCCACCTCAGGTTCACCAACCATGTGACACACAAAAGCTTCCAAAACTTGCCCATTACCCAATTTCTTTGAAATGTCAAGTGTGTCCTTGTCTGACCTAATTTTTTTTAATTTAGAACATTTGGGCAGTCTAACATATAGTAAGAATTGTTTGGGAATATACCCTAAATACCTTACATAATCCCTAAATTCAAATAAAGACAACCTATCTACATCAACATCTAAAAATTCAGTAACTTGTCCACCCTCATATCTTGTTCCTTTTTTCCCCTTCACCTTACCCATATTAAGTTCTCCATCATGGTAAAATCTCAAAGTGATCATTTCAAACCTCATTTTATAAACCTGAAATCATTGACCACAAAAACACAATAAAGATAAAAGTCTCATAATACACAAAAAACAAAAAGATACAAGTCTCACAGTACACAAAAATAAAAAAAAATTATTGTATTTATGCAACAATTATAAGTATCACGGGTTATCTATCACATATTGAACCTCACAGATCATATTGTTACAGATTGAAGCACATAAAACTATAACAGATCAGTTTTCAACATAAATTAAAGACAACAAAAACCCCTAATTCAAAAACCCTAATTAAAAATCCTAGTCAAAACCCTAGTAAAATCAAACTATTATAAATGTCAAGGGTTATATTATCACATATTGAGCATCTAAATGAAAATAAAACGTTAATTTGGACAAATTAAAGACGGAAAAATCCTAACTCAAAAAACCGTAGATCTAATTTAGGAAAGAAAATAAATCCTAGATCTACTATATTTAGGAAAGGAAAAAGCTAACCTTTGAACTGAAAATCAGTAGTTCCTACATAAAAGATCGTAACCTTAAGTGTTTATCCTAGATCGTACCACATCCGTTGAAATCAACCCAATCAACTTCCACTGAAAAGAGATAAAAAATAATTTTTACTTGTCAACAATGAAAAATAGAGCAAAATTATTGTCTATCTCTTCTATCGGGTTTAATTTGATAAAAAAATTGAAAGAATGAAGAGAGGTGAATCTTCTACCACGTTTTTGATCTCATCCGATGACTTTTCATTTGGATGAAAAGGTTTAATCGGGTTAGGGTATAATATGAGATTGAGTCGGGTCGGATGGATTAAATAGATGGGTTAAAAGAGTAATAGGGTCAGATTAAGCTTTAATAAAAAGGAAAAATTAAATTAGACAAGTGGCACCACAAGAGGGTGAGTAGAGTGCACTCCACTCATTAAACTTGGGCATGGGTGTCGCGGGAAGGTAATAATATCACTTTTATATAGTTTAAGTGTGTAATGGATCACTTGTATAGTTTAGATGTGATTTAGACTTTTCGGGTATAGTTTGGGGTGGAAATGATGTCTTTTTCCGACTTTAAAAAGGAGGTCATTATCTGCAGTTCCAAAGCTTCACATGATTATAAGTTTATATTTCCCCCCTCAATGTTATTATAGTGAAATTATCTATTTGATAAATGAATAATTGTTTAACACATAAAGCTTCGACGTTATATCTTAGAAATCCAATGTTCATTCTCAGCAAGCCTCCCTTTAAAACATTTAGCCACATTTGGTGTTTATAACATCTCAAATACATAATACTATGTGCTTGTACATATATAGATTGTTATTACTTAATTATATGGATAAGTTTTCCCCCTTTCCATTTCACTTTACCATAAGCTATAGATCATGTCACATCATCAAAATGAAATCGAATGGCTCCAATTTATTTATATTGGCTTTATTATGAAGACTGAATTATGCTAAATTTAGCTTGAACGAATTGATGAAAAAAGGGCAACAATGGCTATCCCTCTTCTTTTTTCTTCTCAATAATCTTAAGCTAAGTTGCTAGAATTCGAGTGTAGGTATTTGATATGAGTGAGGGTGTATGTAGAATTCAGATCCTTCATGGTCTAAATTTTAAGATTTGAAAGTATGGATTAATTAGGTACGGATACAAATGTAGAAATTCAATCAAAAATAATTTAAATATCTAAAAAAAAAAAAAAAGTAGAGTTATATCTCTACGTGGAAAGTTATATCTCTACGCGGAAAACAAACAAGGTATTCTAAGGAAAAAACATTGATAAGGAGTAGAATTCTAGAACCGACATAAAAATTTCTATATACAAAATATTTCATTTTCTTCAATTTCAACTTTGCTTTTATTTTATTTTAATTACAAAAATGATTATATTTATCCTAAATTTTTCCATCGATTTGATGATTATACCAAAGCTTGATTGACGAGTCCAATTCCAATATGGATTATATAACCATACCCACAGCCCAGACATGTTGATACGGTTATGGTAAAAAAAAAGTGAAGAACGCAAATAACTTAGATCTCAAGTACACAGCCCTTGATAATAAACAGAGCAATTAATTTCAAAAAGGAAAGGAAAAAGGCATCGTTTCCACCCCAACCTATATCCGAAAAGTCAAAACCACACATAAACTATACTAGTGACCTATTACACACCTAAACTATAAAAAAGTGAAACTATTTACACCCTGTCAGGCTACCACCACTTGCATGTGGTGTAGTGTTTTACACGCGCTGCCACGTCAGCACCACGTCAGTAAAAAGTATCACTTTTTTATAGTTAAGGTGTGTAATAGGTCACTTATATAGTTTAGGTGTGGTTT
>NW_025872928.1:0-2413 GCF_002878395.1 Capsicum annuum | reverse complement strand
CACATAAACTATACTAGTGACCTATTACACACCTAAACTATAAAAAAGTGAAACTATTTACACCCTGTCAGGCTACCACCACTTGCATGTGGTGTAGTGTTTTACACGCGCTGCCACGTCAGCACCACGTCAGTAAAAAGTATCACTTTTTTATAGTTAAGGTGTGTAATAGGTCACTTATATAGTTTAGGTGTGGATTCGACTTTTTGATTATAGTTTGGGGTGGAAACGATGTTTTTTCCCTTAATGTTTTTAGCCATTTACTTTTGTTATTTAATAGGCTGGACGCGCCTAAAATAAGTGTAACACACGCGCCTTAAAATAGGGTCACGGGAAGATAATAATATCACTTTTATATAATTAAGATGTGTAATAGATCATTTATATAATTTATGTGTGACTTAAACTTTTCTTATATAATATGAGGTGGAAATAATGTTTTTTCCCGTATAAAATCTAACTAAGTAGTGTGCATAATAACAGTTTCTACAGGAAGATAGTTTTGAAGAAAACAAAAGGAGAGAGGTAGGAAAGAGAAAAGGATATATGGATCATCTTTTGTATTTTTAATACAAATAAATTGGAGCCTGATCTTAGACTTAGATAGCCATTGAATAATACTGCACTGAATCTCTATCCTGGGCCTCCCAAGAAAGTTGAAACAAAGACTAGTCTGCATTCTTTACATTTCCGGAAAAATTATCACAAGAGCGACGGAATCAAAAATTTTCACTTAAGAAACTTAAAATATGAATAAATATACATACGAAAAAGTTTAAGAAAATTCAATATTTACTATATATACATGACAAAAGAATTAACCATATATATGTTTGTGTAATTTTCTGTCCAAAAAGTTCGAACCCTCAGGCCTACGTGGCTCCGCCCTTGACAGTAACTTGCTCACAGATCTAGCTAAGAAGATATTGTATACACGTGACCTGAATCTCGTTTTAACAAAATTCCACTTACATGCTCTATCTACTTAAAATAATGAAGCCACCACTGACAATTTCACAAATCCTAAAACATATTACCAGGACTGCTATTTTTTTAACCTAATCAGTAATCATTTATCCCTAAGTTTGTGCAGTGCGCCAATTAACTAATTAATAGGGCTTACACTTTTTTTATTTTTAAGATGTTTGACTCATAGAAATTCTTGGTGTGTTTGGTACGAAAGGAAAATATTTTCTCGAAAATATTTTTCAATTTTCTCATGTTTGGTTAGCTTAAAGATTTTGAAAAATGTTTTCCAAATCAACTTATTTTTCTCAAATCTAGGGTATTCACACAACTATCAAAAGCACCCACCCCTACTCCGATCCTCAATTCTCTACCCCCCCCCCCGCCCCCACCCCCACCCCCGCCCCCACCCCCACCCTACCCCCTACCACCCCTATTAAAAAAAATATTTTAAATTTTTTTTTTACCTCACCCCCTGCCCAAAACCCAAAATCCTACTCCCTCCCCCTTTCCAATTTTTTTTTTTAAAATTCAAATTTTTTTCTTACCTCCCCTACCCGACCATCCCACCAACTTCCTCCCCCCCCCCCCCCCCCCCCCCCCCCCCCCAAAAAAAAAAATTTAAATTTATTTTTTAAAATTTTTTAATTTTTTCCTTACCTCTATCCCGTGCTAGCCCCCCCAACCCCTAAAAAAAAATAGTTTTTTTAAAAAAAATTAAAATTATTTTATTAACCGCCCTTACTACCTATTTTGACAACCCCACCTCCACCTACCAACCACCTCTTCAAAAAAAAAAAAATTTAATGTTTTAAATTTATTTTTTAAAAAAATTCAAAATCTTTTTCTTTTCCCACCCTTTTTATCATATTCGTTCTCATTGTTTTTTGTTAAATATATACAAATACTTTTAAAAAAATATATATTTATCCAATTTGCATAACGAACTCACGAATATAAGTAAGAAGCAACTTATTTTTCTAGAAAATATTTTTCCTCCTTCATATCGAACACACCCTAAAAAAATATTTTTTTGAGATCAAAAATTATTTTTTTAAAATATATTTTTACACTTTATCTAAATACTAAAATGTATTTTTTGAAAAATATTTTTCCATTCACCAACCAAGCACTACAAAATATTTTTCATTCACCAACCAAACATAGAAAAATAAGTAAGAAATCAACTTGTTTTCCAAGAAAACGTTTTCCTTCATACCAAACACACCCTCTATCTCTTCAATATCACAAAAGCAGAAATATTTCCCAAAATGTGGTTAGCCCTTTTTCTGTCATAACTAATGACCAAAAAAAAGATTCCTATTTATCCTCTATGGGATCATTTGGTACACGAATTAAATTATTTAGGAATTATAATTTTAATAATTATTTCAAATTGAATCGATAATGTGGAATATCTTAGAATAAAATGTTACTTCCTTCGTCT